>NC_140634.1:11166794-11324294 GCF_057382275.1 Copadichromis virginalis | reverse complement strand
CCGCTCATGTATTGACCCATGTGCCTGTTCATCTTAGCCGATATGATGCCTGACAGGAGCTTCCATGTAGTACTGAGGCAGGTTATTGGTCGGTAGTTGGAGGGGACCGGTCCCTTCTTGGGGTCCTTGGGGATCAGGACCGTCCGACCTTCGGTTAGCCATTCCGGGTGTCTCTCATTAACTAGCAGCTGGTTCATTTGTGCTGCCAGACGCTCGTGGAGTGCAGTCAGCTTCTTCAGCCAGTAGGCGTGAACCATGTCGGGCCCTGGTGCTGTCCAACTCTTCATACTGGAGACCCTTTCTTGGATATCTGCCACTGTGATGGTTACTGGACCCTGTTCAGGGAGGTCGCTGTGGTCAGCCCTCAGATCCTCTAGCCACTGAGTATTGCCGTTATGGGTTGCATCCTTCTCCCATATGCTCTTCCAGTATTGCTCCGTCTCCAGCCTTGGTGGTGCTGTTCTCTTATTGTTCCCTTGCCACTGAGAGTACACCTTTGCTGGTTCTGTGGAGAACAGCTGGTTTATTCTCCTGCCTTCTATCTCTCTGGTGTACCTCCTCAAGCGGCTGGCCAAGGCTGTGAGTCTTTGCTTGGCAGTTTCCAAGGCCTCAGGTATGGACAGCTTGCTGTATTTCTTAGGCACCTTATTTGTCGCACCTTTCTGCAACTCCGTTAGTTGGCTAACCTCCCTCCGTGCTACTTTGATCTTGCCCTCTAGCCTCCTTCTCCATGGAGGGTACTGCCCCTTGTGGCTGTTCAACTTGTAGCCAAGCATCTCACTGATCACTGTTGCCGTATTGTAGATCAGCTACATATATATATATATATATATATATATATATATATATATATATATATATATATATATATATATATATATATATATATATAACACCCAGCACGCCCCTGCAGGCGGTTTATCCTTCAAGCTCAGGTCCTCTACCAGAGGCCTGGGAGCTTGAGGGTCCTGCGTAGTATCTTAGCTGTTCCCAGGACTGCGCTCTTCTGGACAGAGATCTCCCGGGATCTGCTGGAGCCACTTGCCTATCTTGGGAGTCACCGCACCTAGTGCTCCGATTACCACGGGGACCACCATTACCTTCACCCTCCACAATATATATATATATATATTAGGGGTGCAACGATATTCGTATCGATATTGAACCGTTCGATACAGTGCTTTCGGTTCGGTACGCATATGTATCGAACAATACAACATTTGTAATTTATTTTATCAATTTTCCTTCTGACGATGCTGTCTGTGTTGAGCGCTCAGTGAATCTGCATTCGACTACTCCGCCTAGGCTCGACAGTGCAGCCTAGGCGGAGTAGTCGAATGCAGATTCACTGAGCGCTCAACACAGACAGCATAGTCAGAAGGAAGAGCGCAGGGCAAGCTAGCGAGACAGAAGTTAAGCTCTCCTTGTAACAGGCAAATTGAACCTCATTCAGATCTGGCGTTTGGAATTATTTTGGTTTTCATGTGACGTATGACCCTGAAGGTAAGCGAGTCATGGACTAAAGTAAAACAGTATGTTGGATGTGCCATGCAATGCTCAATTACATTGGTGTGAACTAGTGTGTTAGCGCAGTTAGCTCGTTAACGTGTTGGCCGTCTAGCCCCATGCACGGAGCGATCGGCGGTAGCTCGTTAATGGAGATTTGCCATGTTGTGGCGTTAAGGTCATTTCAACGAGATTAACCTGAAAGCACTAGTGGGAACACAACGAATATGACTGCACATTTACGCCGATATCATCCTAGTGCAAAGACAAAAACAACAAGCATGCTACTAACTTTAGCCGAGTCATTTAGACAGCTGTTAGCACATGATTCTCCTTATGCTGCTGAGAATATAGCCCAGAAGAAGCGGATAGTATAACTTTTATTTTGGAAAGAGCCATTTCTCTGTAATAAACTCTCTTTTCCAAAGATGAGTGATTCCTCAATCAGATACAGGGCTCGCAATATCGCTAGCCCGACGTCCTGGAGCTAGCGATTTTTTCAGTTGGGCTACCAAAATCTATCTCTTCCCTGCCCGTCGGGCTATTGTAGGAAAAATATATGTCAATGCTTTTGCATTCTTTCAGAAATGTAGCTGGGTAATTATGTCATTGGCATCGGTGAGCCACTGTCAATATGTGACATATTGAAGTCGCGTTTGAATTTGCGCTTGTTTTTTTGCTTTCACTTTGCAATCGTGCGAACTGTGTATAGAGAGCGACAGCACTGATCTGTGAGTGATGATAATTTGTGCACCAATTCCTCTGACATCGTCTTATTAATCGTTAGCTTACTATGCAAACATGACAAGTGAAATCTCCCGCAGCTTAAACATGTGAGAGGTTGATCGCGCAGAGAATCTCTGAGCTTATGTGAGTGCATGTGTAAAAGCATTTCAGTTCTGCTGAGCCAAATAAGACAGGTCAGGGTGAAGAAGTGACAGCCAAAGAAAAGCTTACCACAAAACGGAGAAGTTATGACAAATCAGACTATAAGGCAAAAAGAAAGTGCAGCTTTATGGTTTCATGGACAAAAGAATTTCTGTGGCTGCAATATGATGAGCTAAATAACCAGGGCTGCACATAAGTGGTCCGCAGGTGTGCATTCGCTGTCAAAATAAAAAACACGCACAAGGGTTAGGGTTAAATTTAAAAACTGTACTTTTGAGTTAAAATATATATTTATAATTTTAATAAATGACAAATAAAAAATGCATGAACATTTTTTTTGTATCGAAAAAATATCGAACCGTGACACCAAAGTATCGAACCGAACCGAACCGTGAGTTTTGTGTATCGTTGCACCCCTAATATATATATATATATATATATATATATATATATATATATATATATATATATATATATATATATATACTGGAATGCCTAGAATTGTACAAGATCAATGGGACCCTAAGAGCCTTCATCAGGAACTCAATGGGGATGTGGCGTACAACACTAGAGGCCAACTCCAAGCCCATAGCACAAGTCACCATCAAGTGCGGGATCTACCAAGGAGATGCTCTGTCCCCACTGCTGTTCTGCATAGGCCTGAACCCCCTCAGTGAGATCATTAACAAGACTGGCTACGGATACCGACTACGGAACGGAGCAGTTGTCAGCCACCTCCTGTACATGGATGACATCAAGCTGTATGCCAAGAGTGAACGAGACATCGATTCACTGATCCACACTACCAGGCTATACAGCAATGACATTGGAATGCCGTTCGGACTGGAGAAGTGTAGTCGGATGGTAACAAAGAGAGGGAAGGTAGTCAGAACTGAGGGGATTGAACTACCAGAAGGCAACATTGCAGACATTTTTATATATTTTATTTATTGTTTACTCTATTTAATTTGTAAACAATGTGTACACACACACACACACACACACACACACACACACACACACACGTAGAAAAATATTTAGTATACACATCCAGAAATGCATATACTATTATATATTGTACATATATTTCTTAGTTTCAGATGTAGCCATTCTTGTATTTTGCACAACTCTGTTGCTTGTGAAGCTCGCACACAAGAATTTCACTCACATGTGCTGTACCAATGTACCTGCACATGTGATGTGACAATAAAAGTGATTTGATTTGATTTGATTTTGATTTAGAGGACAATTACAAGTACCTGGGGATCCCGCAGGCGAATGGGAACCATGAAGAGGCCGCTAGAAAAGCTGCAACCACCAAGTACCTGCAGAGGGTCAGGCAAGTCCTGGGGAGTCAGCTGAATGGTAAGAACAAGATCCGGGCCATCAACACGTACGCCCTGCCCGTGATCAGGTACCCTGCTGGGGTAATAGGCTGGCCAAAGGAGGAGATAGAAGCCACTGACATAAAGACAAGAAAGCTCCTTACCATGCATGGAGGGTTTCACCCCAAGTCCAGCACCCTGAGGCTGTACGCTAAGCGGAAGGAAGGGGGCCGGGGACTGGTGAGTGTCAGCACCACAGTCCAGGATGAGACAAGGAACATCCAAGAATACATTGGGAAGATGGCCCCAACTGACCGAGTGCTCAGTGAATACCTCAGGCAGCAGAAACCCAAGAAAGAGGAGGGAGACGAGGAACCATCATGGAAGGACAGGCCCCTGCACGGTATGTACCACCGGCAGATAGAGGAGGTGGCTGATATCCAGAAATCCTACCAGTGGCTGGACAAAGCTGGACTGAAAGACAACACAGAGGCACTAATCATGGCAGCACAAGAACAAGCTCTGAGTACAAGAGCCATAGAGGCTGGGGTCTATCACACCAGGCAAGACCCCAGGTGCAGGCTGTGTAAAGATGCCCCAGAGACAATCCAGAACATAACAGCAGGGTGCAAGATGCTAGCAGGCAAGGCATACATGGAACGCCATAACCAAGTGGCCGGCATAGTGTACAGGAACATCTGTGCCGAGTATAACCTGGAAGTCCCGAGGTCAAAATGGGAGATGCCCCCAAGGGTGGTGGAGAATGACCGAGCTAAGATCCTGTGGGACTTCCAGATACAGATGGACAAAATGGTGGTGGCTAACCAACCGGACATAGTGGTGGTAGACAAACAGAAGAAGACGGCCGTAGTGATCGATGTAGCGGTTCCGAATGACAGCAATATCAGGAAGAAGGAACACGAGAAGCTGGAGAAATACCAAGGGCTCAGAGAAGAGCTCGAGAGGATGTGGAGGGTGAAGGTAACGGTGGTCCCCGTGGTAATCGGAGCACTAGGTGCGGTGACTCCCAAGCTAGGCGAGTGGCTCCAGCAGATCCCGGGAATAACATCGGAGATCTCTGTCCAGAAGAGCGCAGTCCTGGGAACAGCTAAGATACTGCGCAGGACCCTCAAGCTCCCAGGCCTCTGGTAGAGGACCCGAGCTTGAAGGATAAACCGCCCGCAGCGGCGTGCTGGGTGTTTTTTTTTTTAAATATATATATATATTTCTAAATTCATCAAATTCACCTTAATCAACAGCCAGACAGTTGAAACATCGACACAGCTGGGTGTCCCTCACCAATTTCATGATTCATTATCCGAAACACATCAAAACTGGTTTTGTAATTGATAAAGTAGGATGACATTAAGGTTCTGGTCGGGCCTTCTCAAAGCCCAAACCTAAACCCACTTTTGTGGGAGATGTATAAAAGCTGGTTCCATGCCAGGAAATCAACCAATTTAAATGAAGTCTACCTCTTTTTCCAAGAAGAGTGGTCAAATATCTTGCTAAAATTATGCAACAAGTTTGTTAATGGTGATCAAAAGCATCTGAATGAGGTACAACTTGCTACGGGACCTTTATCCTGTCAGGGTTCCTGGGTCGGTGACCCAGTGTTTTCAGTTTTGTTCATGTTCAGTTTATTTTGCCACTTCCATGTGCTCACTTCCTGCTTTTCCTGTGTCAGCTCGTCTTGTGTCATTAGCCAGATTATGTTCAGCTGTGTACTCACCGGTCTCTCATTATCATCCTCATCAGTCTGTGTATTTAAGCACTCTGTTTCTACTCGTTCACTGTCATGTCATTGATGTTACGTTGTCCTTCCCGTGTGTTCCCTCAGTTCAGTCAGCCATTCAGTTGTCTAGCCAGTCAGTGTCCGTTCACCCTCTGTTCACCCACTCCCTATAATAAACCTTCACCTACCTGCCAGTCCTGCGTTTGGGTTCCTTCTTCCTCGCCTCCACATCCAAACGTTGGTGGGGGTATATCTGTGTATTTGAGTCAGTATGTATAATTTTGTTCCCTGCATTGATTAGATTAAATCCAAAATACATTCAAATTTGTGTACGAAACTGTCTTTTTAAGGTATTAAAAGATTTATTTTGTACAATCATTTCACCATGGGAAAAAAAACAAATCAAAGAAATCATTAAAAGTCCCATCATGAGTGTATGCAAAACAGATATATGCTTTCTTTTTACATTAACTTTTAACTATCAAGAGTTACAGTAAAAAAAAAAATGCTGCACAAAATGATGAGATGGTTGACAACTTAATTACAAACTGAATTTCCTCCTTAACTTTCCATTTTGTTAATTGGCTACCCAAATGAAATTTTATTTTTTTTTATTTTCCTGCAGAGGTAATTAGAGTAATTGGGAACATTGCTGTTAGACAACAACAGGCCACACAACTGTGCTTGGGGAGACAACCACCGCTGCACTGAAATGACAGCTGAATTCTAAGCACTGGACTGCCAAGAAAGCAGAGGAATTTTAAGAGACGGAAAGACAAAACGAAAACGAAAGAGGGGGTTGGGGAGGGAAACAATCATTGGGAGAGGAATGTGCTATCCACAGGGGCTCCTGCTAATTGCCTCGCTCATGAGTTTGTGGGACGTGTTAGTCGACTACTGGATCTGGATCCAGCTCTGCCGCCTCAGGGGTGTTGGCATCTCAGCTCACCAGACGACAGCTCAGTTTGACATGGACTGTTTTTTTTTTCCTTTCCTTCCAGCCATTGCAGCTTTCCTCCCCCAGAGGTTTCCCCCCTATCAGAAGTGGCCTAGCTATGATGGATTGGCATCCTGTGAGTGTCAAACTGCTTTATGGCTCTTTAATGAGGCGATCAGGCACAGGGAGCCTCAACTGCTACTGCCTCTATTGGTGCTTAAATAGGAAATCAAAACAGGTGAAGTTTCATTATAGCTGCTGCTGTTAGCACCTGCCTTCAGTGGCCTTACTACTCCCACGTTAAGACAAAACACCTCTGAGCATGCACACATTTTTTCAGTGAGAATAAAAATTGAAGTATTTTCATATTTCCATTTCCCTCAGCCATTATGTTCATATTTGCATAGGATGTTTGAGATTTGTGTGAATATACTATAAATTATCCTCATTAACATGAAGTTTCCAGAATCCAACTTTAGTGAAAGCTATCCCAATACATTAAGGCAAACAGCATAATTAAGTCTTGTGTTACATTGAAGGGCCATACTGTATTTTTATATGTATAGCATGAATTAAGAAAAACAATTTACACACAGAAACCAGATGTCTTCCCAGGTTCATTTTCACATTATTTTTGGAATTATACCATTAGCGTACCACCAAAGAACAGCCAGCAAGCAGATAGCTTCATTAAATGATGGTGTTACTGCTCACAACAATCTGTTGGTTTAATATATTCTGTATTGACAGTACATCCACCCACACATGCAGTCTGCACATGTGCACAAACCCACACAACTACTTGTGTTTCCTTTTTTTTTTCTGGAAAGATACATGGCACTACACATCCAGCCTCCTCAAACAAACTGTAACAGTCAAAATGGGCACAAAGTGAACCCTGTTGACAAAGAAATCCTCCAATTATTCATAAAAGAAGATACACGAGCAAACAATTACTCAAACGGAGCCAGCTGTCACAAAAGTAATATGACCGTGCGTACGCCATATTCCATCAATCAAGAAACAGCTACATGTTTGTCTCAGCATAGAGCTGCAGTGTGATGAAAATAATCTACCCCAGCAAAATTAGTCATATTTCAAAAGCAAAAATAGGTTTGTTTGTGGCAATGAAGAAATCCCACCAGAACGTATTGTGCATATTTATATTTCTTCAAAACTGCACTGTGTTGGAAAAAGTTACTTGGAAAAACATTCTAGAATTAAAAACTATGTAAACAGAGCATGAACTTTGGATAGTTTTCTCTTTTTTGGTACATATGGAACATTTCCCATGCAAAAAAAAAAACTAGCTATGTCACAAACAATAAACAGGTCACCCCATTTCCCCCTGTTTGTCACATGGTGAACTCAACTACAGTTAAACTCAAGTTCTGAAAGTTCTTTCCAGATAATGGTCATGCACCCCTCTGAATTTCATTAAAATCATATTTGGTTGCATTTTATAACAGTTTAGCAGCAAAAGTAACAAAAGCAGAGGGTAAAATTACCTTTAATCATGCAATAAGACTAAGGTGATTTACTCTCATGGCTAGTAATTCATAAACGGTGCAATTTACCAGGAGTGGGTGGTGGGATTTTTACATTTTCTTGTCCCTGCTTTTGCTAAATTAGCACTTGTCTTATGCCAGTAGCAATGCCACTGTGTAGAGAGGATAATCCATATCTTTTATTATGCCAAGTACAACAGTTTAAGTTTGGTTGCATTAGATCAGTACTACTTTACATCCATGTTGAAGTACCCCGAAAAACTGCATGACATTTGAAACCTTGTTCATGAAATCTGATAACTTTTGAGTGCATCACAGAACAGTTTTTGAACTTGTTTTACATTTTAATTGTTGCAGAATAAAAAAACAAAAGAATAAAAACATAACATTTGTCCTACATTAACCAAGATTTCTTGATTTTCTTACATTTTCTTACATTGTCATGCAGTAAAAGAAGTACTGAACGATTCCTATGGAATTGTTGATAATGCAATAGTGAAGTTTCTGCGATGCCTCAGTTACATCCAGTTAACACTTATGCATTTTCTTTTTTAAAAAAGGCAATATGTGGTAACCTATTTATTTTAAATTAGTAAGAAAATCTCTTTTTTAAATACTCTATTTATGTCCAGCAAAGAATACGCAGTAAGCAATGCAACCTCTATAAGGATAAAGGATTGTGTGTAAAAGGAAACATATCTAATTTGTGCTTCGTTTTATTTATCCAGTATGAAGCAATTAAATTCTCATATTGGGAAAAAAAAATATTATAAGCACACATTGGTGCTATAGTCAGTTCCTTAAGGACTTGCAAAATTAAAGGCCATCTCATGAGGTCACTGCTTATTTATTTTTTTTATGATTGAGCCAAAACAGTGAGTTCCAATTTGTCTTGTATCTCCATAGAGGGTGAACATAGAGTTTTCTGATTAGTGTTCCTCTTTAAAAGAAATATGTGTCACAGGAACTGCCTGCAAACAGAACCAATTTCATGCTGCTTTAACACTAAGGAAATCATTTTAATTCAGCAACACAAAGCTGTTCCCAAAACGCAGCAGTCAGATGAAGGCCATAGTGACTCGGGGATTAAATCAACAATACATGGTATTGACATAAAACTCTTTATGTATTCCTTAAATGCAAACTGATCTCAGTGGAGTTAGCATCTCCATGTGGGGCCTACAGATTCAGTGGTATTGCAATTTTATTTGAATTGTGTAATTGCACCTCTGAGAGTTGTGTTTAACAGCACCATGTTTTAAAGTTAGTATAGGTCCTGTACATAAAACAGCAAAGAGTGAGTATACCCGTCCCCTATTCCTCCATTCATATTGGACTGTGCAGTGTTTCATTTATTTTAAATTCAATGTACAGAGAAAAAATCCAACAGGGCAAAGGGAAGGTGTGCAAATCATCGTGGCATAATGTTGGATTTTCACATGGTCATATATCAAACTTTGATACCAACATTTAATGTAGGATTTTTTGCTTGTTTGTTTATTTGTTTTTGATTTTTTGGTTTAGTTTTAGTTTAGTTTTCTAATACCAATGCCAATCATAATTATTGTCTTGAGCTGCATTCCAAAGGGGACTGTTTGAGTGTTTCATGTGCTGGGGCTCAAATTATCTATGCTATAAGTGAGTGACAGTTTGTAAAATAAAAACTAAGAACAGTCACTGCCCAAAACTCATTTTGCTCCATTTCTGTGTAAAAATGGCTTCTTCCGGTTTCTTCCTTTCACAGTTAAAGTCCTTGACATATAAACCGTGTGACTGCTATACAACTGCTATTACCAATTAAACTAACCCTGGTGGCCAACTTTAAAATTCTGTACACAGATATATGGGTGGTGTCATGGTCAATAACACCATCGGTCATCTTCTGTCTAACATGCACAAATCTGAATGCAAAAACTTCCTTGAAAATAATTTTAATTGATAGATAGTTTGCATTTCCTACCAATATGCTAATCATTATTTTATGTCTTACCTTGTCACGCCATGCAATTCTATAATACAAACATTCTGTTTTTAAGAAAGTCGCAACTACTGATCTATTCAGCATTTTGAAGGACCACAGGCTCATACATACTGCCCATCCCAGCAGTATATCATTTCTAAGCATTTAAGTTGTCCATGTACTTAACGTTTTGGCTGGGGTGGCCTTCAGTCGTACTCTGCTTTATATGCAGAATGAATCCATAATGTACAGTTGTGGTCAAAAGTTTACATACACTTGTAAAGAATATAATATAATGGCTCTACCGAGTGTCCCGTTATTTCTAAAACTCTGATTTTTCTCTGATAGAGTGATTGGAACAGATACTTCTTTGTCACAAAAAACATTCATGAAGTTTGGTTCTTTAATGACTTTATTATGGGTTAACAGAAAAAAGTGATCACATTTGCTGGGTCAAAAATATACATACAGCAACATGAATTAGCAATTTTGGTGACTTACAAAGTTTTCAGTGAACTGAGCTTCATAGCATGGCCTCTTAACTTCTTGTGAGTGATTATGAGTGACTACAGCTGCTGACTTCTCTTAGGCCAGTTAAATAGGGCTCATTGGATACAAACGCCCACAAACGCTACAATGGGAAAGTCAAAGGAGCTCAGCATGGATCTGAAAAAGCGAATTATTAACTTGAACAAGTCAGGAAAGTCACTTGGGGCCATTTCAAAGCAGCTGCATGTCCCAAGAGCAACAGTGCAAACAATTGTTTGTAAGTATAAAGTGCATGGCACTGTTTCGTCACTGCCAAGATCAGGAAGAAAACGCAAGCTATCACCTGCTGCTGAGAGAAAATTGGTCAGGAGGGTGAAGAGTCAACCAAGAATCACCAAAAAGCATATCTGCCAAGAATTAGAAGCTGCTGGAACACAGGTGTCATTGTCCACAGTCATACGTGTTTTACATCTCCATGGACTGAGAGGCTGCCGTGCAAGAAGGAAGCCCTTGCTCCAAAAGTGGCACCTTAAGGCTCGACTGAAGTTTGCTGCTGATCACATGGACAAAGATAAGACCTTCTGGAGGAAAGTTCTGTGGTCAGACGAAACAAAAATCGAGCTTTTTGGCCACAATGCCCAGCGATATGTTTGGAGGAGAAAAGGTGAGGCCTTTAACCCCAAGAACACCATGCCTACAATCAAGCATGGTGGTGGGAGTATTATGCTGTGGGGCTGTTTTGCTGCCAATGGAACTGGTGCTTTACAGAGAGTAAATGGGATAATGAAGAAGGAGGATTACCTTCACATTCTTCAACATAACCTAAAATCATCAGCACGAAGGTTGGGTCTTGGGCACAGTTGGGTGTTCCAACAGGACAATGATCCCAAACACACATCAAAAGTGGTAAAGGAATGGTTAAATCAGGCTGGAATAAGGGTTTTAGAATGGCCTTCCCAAAGTCCTGACTTAAACCCCATTGAAAACATGTGGACAATGCTGAAGAAACAAGTCCATGTCAGAAAGCCATCAAATTTAACTGAACTGCACTAATTCTGTCAAGAGGAGTGGTCAAAGATTCAACCAGAAGCTTGTGGATGGCTACCAAAAGCGCCTAATTGAAGTGAAAATGGCTAAGGGACATGTAACCAAATATTAGCACTGCTGTATGTATATTTTTGACCCAGCAGATGTGATCACTTTTTTCTGTTAACCCATAATAAAGTCATAAAAGAACCAAACTTCATGAATGTTTTTTGTGACAAAGAAGTATCTGTTCCAATCACTCTATCAGAGAAAAATTAGAGTTTTAGAAATAACGGGACACTCGGTAGAGCCATTATATTATATTCTTTACAAGTGTATGTAAACTTTTGACCACAACTGTACATGCTTTGCACCTATAGTGATTCAGAGACCTACTCTGTAAATCCACAAAAAGTCCCTACAACTACAACAAGTGGGGATTATGTAAGGTGAAAAGTGGTTTTGAAACTTTTAATAACTTCAGCCTGGTCCTGTGGAATAAATTCAGTGCTTCGCAAAAATATAAGCACTTCCCATCGAGCATGGCATCATAAACTCAGTTTAAGAAGAGCTATTTGGACATACTTTAGATCCTAATAGTTTGTACAATGTTTTTTAAAAAATGAATTAGGGAAATAAAGCTCTGGTTTTGATGAGCTTTGATTGGTCTGTGCATCAACTTTTTTTAAACATACATTTACTCCACTCTAAACATTTAGATTCATTAGTGACCGTCCAAATAATGTGTCTTAACAACTTCCATCAGCAGATGGAGTTTTGCTCAGTTGTTCTGGAAATGGTCCAGTTATTATAATGTGAATTAAATATCTAATCCTTGAATGTATACCCATCTGTTATTTATCTACAGATTGCTGCTTTGAGAATTGAACGAAAAACAAAAATCAGTAAATCAGCAAGTGGACCCTCAGGAATAAACTATTAAGTTCATGTCACTTTGCTTTATACTGAAAAACCTTTTTTGTTGTTATTCTGATTAATTCGATTTTCTGAAAATGCTGCTAATAATGACTTGGTAGAGGGAGTGCCCATCTTTTTATTCAGTTGAAATATCTTATGATAATTAAGACTTTGAGTTTCTGAATAAAACTTGGACTTTAATTGATTTGAGTGTATATTTAATACAGCCAATGAGCTATTTGGACTAATATTTCTTTTATATTATGGCTGACATAAAGCAGTTATGGTTTCACTGCAATACTTCATGCAAGTTAAATTCCATATATTGGACAATGGCTCTGCAGCACTCTGTTATTACTGAGATGAGCCCTCCAACTTAGCTCATTTCCATCCAAATGTCAGCTTTGATTAATCACCTCTGTGAGAGCCCTTCACCATCCCATGCATCTGCCAAGACCTAGCACCACCACACAGCACACCAACAGACTCTCAAATAGGCCCGTGTTCACTGACAGACTCAGCATTGAGAATTTACAGTATGGGCTACAGCACAACAAGAGGATATTGAAAGAAGGTCACCTGAGTTTCATCAAATTAAATCATTTTCTGCAAAGGTATCAACAGATCTGGAAGTCTAAACTAAATTAGTCCAAGTCATGATATTTCCTGAGTTTGACTGATGTTTCCGTCATATGCCATGTTCCAATAAATGTTTATCATTATTCAATCAAATTACAAATTGAAGATTAAAGTTATCTAAATGTATTTTTATAGCTGGGATGAGAATTTAAACAGTTAAATAAAGCCATCTGTGGGAAAAGCCAATAAAGTTAAAATAATCGCTTATACAACATTATTAATAGAAATAGAATATCTGTCAAATGTGTCATTCAAAATTATCTTCCCAATTTAACTGTGATTAGGCTTTATTGATGATGAATGATAAGTACAAACGTTGTTGATTGATTTATGAAATCTGATTGAACGTTTATAGAGAAAAAGTTATTCAATTTTACAGAATGTTTGATCCTAGGAGCACTTTCACAGTATGGAAAACTTTACTTTGTATATTCTGAGGAAGCAAGTGGAGAATTGTTTGTGAAGGTCATTTTGAAGGTTGATAACGCTGATGTCTTCCATCATTCTTCACACCAGTAATTTGCAGCAAGCACAGTGGTAAATTTTTGCAATATAGTTAATAGATGACATTTGTTTCAAGGAAAATGGCACTACTAAAGTAGAAAATAAGTTGAGTTAACTTTCATTTCATTGTGTTCTCCTCGGGCGAAGAAACCTTGTTCAAATATAATGTAAAAATACATTTTTGCTGCTCATTTGCATGAATATAACCACCATACCACTGTAGAAAACAGGAAAGTGAGTGGGAGTGTATAAAGTGAAAATACATTTTAAAAAGGTCTTCTTCCTAACAGGCAATTACTGGACAAAAGTAGTAGATTTCAAATCTAACCAAGTCTTGGTGAACCCAGTGGTGCACAGGTGGAAGTCATGCTGGAACTATAGCATTAAATCATGCACATAAATTACATGGTCTTACTGGTCTCACTGTTAGTTACCGCAAAATTGGACCGTGTAACTGGTTTCTTCTGACTGTTTCTTATTGTTTTTTTGTCAGGCGTCGGCGTTTTCAATTTGTTGTTCATTATTAAAGATCCATTTACCTTTTTGACGGCTTTATTATCGTTTCATCAGAAAAGTAAAGGGTAAAATGGCAAAATATAATGGCATTGCTCCAAAAGAGATGCTGCAATAATGTTTTATTGCACAGGAAAAACCATGTGTGCAAAACCCAGGCCGATGGTGACATGCCTGATAGTGTTTGTTTCGCAGCTGGACCTAATTTGTTGTTGCCCCATTGCCAGATCTCAGTAATTGCTTTAGTGATTGCAGTGTTATGTATAATTTAATATCTAATAGAACTAGTAGTTGAAATAGAACACAGTGGAAATTTGTAGCGAGCTGTGATTATTCTTTAAGAAATGAATAAATATAAATGAGGAAAACTGTTCACCTGTCCAGCTTTGTTTTCTTATATTTGCATCTCTGAACTATACGTCTTACAGTGTAACCATGTGTACACGTATGTGCATATTTTTTAACTTGTGATGAATTTAAACCTATATGTCTCTTTTGCTTTGCAGTATATGGACATCTGTTGCAGTCATTCAGGTTACCTAACTGGGCTCATCTGCAGGCTGGCATAAAACAGCTTATTTCTTTCTACAAACTTCAGAGTTTGAAGCCTAAATGAGATTCTGTTTAAATGATGTATTCTCATCTTCAGAAAGAAAATCTCTGGAGTCTCCTGTATTCTCCCTGGTCATCCTCTACAGATGTGCACTGGTAACATTAAAAAGTGAAAATATAGTAAAGTAATCATGGCAACGTGGAATGAAAAGAGCTTTATATATTCACCGGTAATTGTAGAGCTAATTATTGTTGACTTTAACAGATGGTGCAATCGAGTAGAAACTGATTACGAGAATCTTTTGGCAAAGTTCCTGGATTGTTCACATTTTTTTTTATCTCAGCCACCCAAGTTTTGAGGATGTTCATTTATGGCTTTGCAATAACAACCACCGAATGATGAAAAGGTAACAAACAGAAAATTGAAACACTGATGCAACATTCCTCACATGGTGGAAGACAAACACTGTGACACACTCTGAGCACAAATGTAGTAATGATTAAGCAAAGTTTATTTACTTATAGAAATGGATATAGATAGATAGCTATAGAGCTCAATGGTAAAAAATGAAAAAATAATAGGCAGGATATATATATTGATATGGATTGGGTAATGCGTTAGGAACCATTAGCCATAAATGGAGAAAACTTGGCACAGTTATACCAAAGATACTCAACGAGTGCATCAAAAACTAAGAGGTCAAAAAGAACCGAGAACTGCGAGCCTGGCCTCACTTGCCTTGGTTAAAATGATTCAACAATAAGAAAGAGACTGTGTAAAAATGGTTGATATGGTTCCAAGGCAACAAACACAGATGGTGAAAAAGAATAGAAAGGTTCATCTCACATTTGATAGAAAACATCTCGGATGATTCCCAAGATTTTTTAAAGAAAATGTTCTGTGGACTGACAAACCAAAATTACAAAAACAAAAAGTTTGCGTCCCATTACATCTGGCAGAAAACTAAAATAGTCTTTCTTTAAAACAAAAACAAACAAACAATTAAAACAATTCTACAAAAAACAGTGGGACACAGCCATGTGAAAGACTCATTGCTACTTATCACAAATGCTTGATTGCAGCTCGTGTTGTTATCTTTCTCTAACACTGGAATGTGGTTGATGAAGTGTTCATTAATAAAAAATGACAATAGTTTATTATTTTCAGTACAATTTTTGTGATTAATTCTGGAGGCCTGTTAGTAAAATAGCGAGCTAAGTTTATAATGGTAAACTTCTTACAACCAGTAGTCACTGTGAAATTAAGATTGTTTTCAATTCAATTTAGGAGATTTAAACCCACTCTTTTCTTTTCTTTTTTTTTAGGTTTTTGGTCTCCACCACTACATTTATTACTAGAAGCATAACATACAGTGAGTTTGTCAGAGATTATACGTATGTATGTATTTATTAAAGCAAAACATCTACCATGTCTGTATAGACAATCACAGAGTTGGGACCAAACCAAAAGTTTGGGGCTATAAACTCAAAAACTGAGGCTGGAGTAAATTCTCTGTGAAATATCAACTTTGTAGCAAACTGTAATCATAACAGCCACATTTGTTTATCATATAATAGTTTTGTACATGCACTTTATTTCACATACAGGGACTGACACCACAGAATTACAAGGACAACCAGTGGTCAATGCAATTTTGTCCAAGTAGTCCACCTGTCAGCCCTCATACTGTGAACTAAAAACAAAGCTAAGTGTTGAATTTGTCTTTAAATATGTAATATGCATTGTGCATGCTGTTTTGTGTATAATTAAAATTGACATTTAAGGAGCTTGAACTTTCTTTCTTACCACTATCAAATTACTGGAATAAAAGTACTTAGAAAACACAATTTGCCTGTAATATCAAAAGCATTCGGCCCATGACTGACAGTCAATGGATATTTTTCTAATTAAGTTATCTGAGAAGAAAAAAAGAATCAGATTGTAAAATGAGAATTTTACTTTTTAATGAACATTTGCTCAGATGTTGTGGACCTGATGCTTTGATAAAGCCTTTTTTATATGGCTTCAAAAAGCACTGGAAGGTACTTCTTAATTACTGTGGAAGAATATACATCAGTGCTTATGTTTTGCATATCATTTCTTTGGCCTTTTTGAGGGTGTTAATGCCTTTCAGACTTGATGCACTCTGATTTTAAAGAGCTTTAAATTGATACACTAATGGAAACCAGAGATGGTTTGTCTGTCAGACATACCTGCAAGTAATTTGAGGAAAACAGAATCAGGAACTTCACATTTCTCGTTTTTTTGTTTGTTTGTTTGTTTTGGGGTTTTTTTTTTGGGGGGGGGGGGGGGTTGTTTGTTTGTTTTTTAAACAAATTTCATCAAATTCTGAACTCTTCATTGTGTTTCGCTAATAAGGGTAGGTTGGGGGTGGGGGTCTCTTTTCAGACTAAGAGTGCATTTTCTCACTACAAAGAGGAATCAGTGCACTAAAAACATCTGTTGATGCTGTGTGACTGGGTATTTTAATGTGAAGCAGTCAACTGCTTGCCACATCTCCCTCCAGTCCTGCTTTTCTAATTGCATTTCAGCTCAGCACCATGTCAGTGTTTAAAGCAGTGTTTATGTTAAATAACAGCAATGGATAGGAGTGTGTCAGAAACCATTGTAGCAATCGACTAAAGTATAAAGTTGTATATACATACATACATACATACATACATACATACATACATACATCGTGCAGCTTCAGCCAGCATGTCCTCAAATCAGAACAAGAACAGTGCAACTGAAGTCTCTCATCTTTCCTTCAGCTGGTTTTGTCTCTTGTGTATTCTGACAGCTGAAAAAAGGAACAAAATTTGAATTTTCCCCTGAGCAACAGTGCAGCAAGAATCCACAGTTACGAGCGCTGTCTCTTAAAAAAATAAATAAATTTTTAAAAAAGAGTGGTATTTCTGTAATGGCTACATCTGTAGTGTCAGCTCTTGTATTGAAAATCAAAAAGCCTCAATAATCATGTTTTCTATTTTTGTGGCGTGTTGATGGGTGGGTTGGGTGGGGGGCAGGGAGGGAGGGAGGGAGCTCCCTTTTTGTTTCTCTTTTTGAGAAGAGACCCAGGAGAACAGGAGCAAAGCTGTGGAATGTGTTGTCGGCTGCAACTGTGCATTTCCAATCGCATATGGAGTGACAGACCCAACGTCTTGCTGCGCTTTGCACCCCAGTATGTGCACCCTTGGATAACTGTCTTAAATGAAATGCCACAATGTTACTGAAAGATACATTGGAGGTCACGGCAAAGTAGTGGCCTCTTTTTTTTCTGCATGGGATTTCTACATCATGCTGTGATATTTGGTGTGACTCTCATAAATCATTCCCTACAACAGTGTTCTCCTTGGAGACTGGCAGTGGCTGATTCTCCTTCTGTAATGCATACATGCACCCAGACACCCCAGTTCAGTTCAAAACGCAGTGACGGTCAAATGCCATGTTGATTCCCACTTGAGCACGTCTCAATTAGCAGCCGGTGTGATAGGCTGTTTTTTTTGTGCTTGCTGTTGCTATTCTTATTAATACATGTTGGCGTTTTCAGTCCTTGCTTTCTAGGTACGTTTTTGTTTCCTTTTATTTGCCAGCCATCCGTATAGATCTGTTTACATACAGTCAACATACAGTGCCTTAAAATGCAGAGGTTGAAATAAAAATGTAAAACTCACTCTGACTATTCTGGATAGAGGAAAGAAGAGCCCCATGTGACTTCCTTGGTAGATGAATTGTCACAGCTGGGAACAGACTGTGGATTAAACTAAAAGTCCTGTTTGTGCTTTACCAGGCGCTGCTCATATGAATGTGTTTGATATAGATGGGGGGGGAATTATAACAGCAGCATGGGCTTATGTTCATCTATATGGATTCTATCTGTACTGTACATCTCCTGCTGAAGGTATCCATGGAGATTTTTTACTTTCATTTCATTAGTTTTGGTAATTTATTATAACAAGGTGTGACAGCAGCGTGAGAATGGTTTAAAAAAAATCTGAGGTTTTCAGTTGTAATTTTCTTCAAAATCCATTTGTGAAAGAAATTGCAAGCAAAAATTTAAATCATCTGGTAGATGTTTTCCCAACCATGTCTTTTCAGAAAATGAGAAAAACAGACTTTCTTTCCTAATTATGTTGTGATGGCAATGTAATCAGTGACCAGAAGCAATACTTCATTTGAATAAATGAAAGCTACATTTATGAGCTAGCAGGAGTTAGCAGGGGCTTATTATATATCCTTTATTTATTCAGGTGAAAAGACTCGTCGAGATTAAGAATCTCCTTTTTGAAGAGAGGCCTGGCCAAGAGGGAATGTAATTGGTCGTAGATGGAGAGCACACAAAGTGCACCACTCATAAGCGGGGTTCACCATAACAAAAACACTTTTTTTTGTTACATCATTGTGGATTTTTTAATATAAAAAGAGCCTGTATATTTTCAACCATTAACTACATGGTTTGAGTGTATAAGCACACCAAAAGAAAATGATTTAATGCTGAATAAGATCATTTAGAACTGAAAACATTAGTAATGCACATTAGTGTCAAAGCATGTGCAGTTTGAGAAATATATTTACAACAGATTTGCATAGTGATTAAAAAAAAACTCTAGCAATTACTCTCCAGTGCTACGTTTACTTTATTTGTTTCTGTTTTATTCTTTCAGGTACAGAATTAGAGGAATGTAAGCAGCAGCTACACTTTAAACATATTCCAGTTTATCTGGAGTGCAGTGTTTCTTTTTCTGATTCCAAGAATACTTGTAGAGTAAAAAATTATATTCTTCCTGGTCTAAGGAGCTTGCAAAGAAAAGCGTCTGGACTTCTTTGAGTTGCTTGAAGACATTTCACCTCTCATCTGAGAAGCTTCTTCAGTTTTAAGGTCAAATGGTGGGGAGTCCCAGATTTAAACCCAGTGGGAGTGTCCCCCCAAAGAGGGACAAAGGACCCCCTGATGATCCTCTACCTAATCACATGAGCCAAGGTGTGAAAGCGGGTGTGGGTCACAATCAGCCAGGTTTTCGGGTGTGCTCATTGTGAAACCTGGCCCCACCCTATCATGTGATTTCCTGAGGTCAGACGGCCCAGGATGTGAGTGGGCATTAAGGCGTCTGGGAAGGGAAACTGGATTATAGATGGCAGACAGCTGGTGTCGTAAACCACCGCCTCTGTTCAAAGATGGTCGCTCACAGTGGACATAGATGGCTTCTTTCACTCCTCTTTCCAACCAAATGTGAACATTGGCATCCTTGAAAGAGTGTCCTTTATCCTTAAGATGCAGATGGACTGCTGAGTCTTGTCCTGTGGAGGTGGCTCTTCTATGTTGTGCCATGCGCTTGTGAAGTGGCTGTTTGGTCTCTCCGATGTAGAGGTCTGGGGATTCCTCGCTGCACTGTACAGCATACACCACATTGTTAAGTCTGTGTTTTGGCGTTTTGTCACAAAAATGTTTCTATACTGAAAACCAATGTTAAATCAATTTTGTAAAAAAGAAATAAATCTGTAGACTAAAATGTCAACATGAACCTAAAGTTTGAATATCCTTTACTCGGTTTCCTTTATCTCCATTATTTATTTATGATTGACTAACAAAAAATTTCAAAAAACTCTTGTTTTAAACTGTTTTATAGTAATATAAAATATAAACAAAGAAAAGCATCATTGTGATGTCATGTGATTCCTCCAATTTGTTGCCTTTCAAACAGATACATTCCTAACAAACTTGTAGGTAATAAAAAACAAACATTAAAATAAGGAGCACAAATACAGCCTAACACATTGCTGGCCATTTGGGTAAGATCTGAATAAGTTGAAATTAACTTGAAAACTGAAAAGACAGCTGCATGTAACAAACACAAACCAAAAGTTTTGAGTGATCTTACTTCCCTTTCATTCTTTCAGAGTCCTTGTTTAAGCCATTAACTTATTCTTGAGGCTGTTCACTTTTGGTGAGAGCTTAGCACAATGTGTCAATCCAACAAGCATTGCACATGCTCTTGGAAAATTACCCAGAGCAGGCATAACTTTCACACCCTCCAGCACAATGCCAATGTCATCCTCCTCAGACCCAACAGCCTTGATTTTGTAGATTTTCATCCTCTGTTTAGAAAGATCTTGTGACACACCATTCCCATCAAACAACAAAAACATGGGGTTTTCTTACTGTAATTGCACACATGAAATATTTCCCACTTTGACTAACACATATGAATAACAAAACAGAAACATTTTTCTATTTCAACACTTACACTGTACTCTTTGATCAGTTGATCAATGGACTCCCCAAGGTACACCATCAAGCACTGAATGACCAGATATCTGGTTATGTTATTGCTAGGATTGCTTAGTGACTGAAAATGACCAAGAAATCCAAAAGTTACCATCATATATGTGACCATTTATTAATACAAACTGTGAGAATTGGCAGTGTTAATATAAACTGTTAAATATCAAATTATGATCATATGGAACATTATGTGGGATAATTAGCTGATGTTAATGCACTTGTGTGGATGCTGACAGACAGTCAACACAAAGTTATTGTCAACATTATATAGGTAAAGACAATTCCGAGCTGACATTCTTCAAGTTGCATGATTTTAGTCATTTGCAACTGTGTGCTTGCCTTGAAGCTTTTAACTAAATTAAATTTATGACTAATATCTCCAAGTTTTTGTGTCTGAAATCTTTAAATTAATCTTTTTAGTAAATTAATTTAATTTAGTCATTTAGTTTTTAATTTAATTTAGTTACTGTTGGTAAGAAAGTGTTTTTCCTTCTTAGGACAAAACAAAAACCCAGCAATACCAGTACTTGTCTGTTCTTAGTAAAAATACTCACACGTGTATTTATAATACAGTTAAAACATGAAAACCATAAGTGTGTTGTTAATTATATCAATGTTCCAACATTTCCTGAGGTCCTCTTGCACTGAAAAAAACATGCAAAAAAGTTAGTTGAGCTATGCACCATGCAAATGAGTTTTGAAATTTGACAACAAAATTCTTTAAATAAAATTCCAAGCTGAAATGTCTGTGGAAAATACCTTGGCTATGACAGCCTGCAACTTCAATCCCATGGCTCCCCCCTTGGAATGGAAAAGGGCCATCAGCTTGGGAGTGCATTCATCCAGCATGGACATGAATTTAGGTTCAAGGTGTACCAGGGTGATCCTGTAGAACTCATCCTGCAGCTGAATGACAAAAAAACAACGATACAGCCTCAAATTATTTGAAACTTGAAACATTACATAAAAAACAAAAACACAAAAGCCTACCCAAAATGAATTTGGAACTCACATGAGATGCCTCAAACAAAGCTGGCCATCTGGCTTTGATGTCCTCAATGCTGGGGGACAGGTTGACGATTTCATGTCGTCTATGTGCAAATGTTTTTGCCATTTTTTTCTTTTATCACTTTGTTGTTGTCTCTTTTCTTGACTTCAGTAAGCAACTGAATTCTCTCTTCTTCTTGACTGTCCTCATCTTCACCTGCTGGATATGGAGGAAGATAATTTACCTCTGCTTTCCGAGGCTTTTTCACTTTCTTTGCAGACTTCTGGTCACCTGGGCTCTTGTGTTTCATGGCATTGCATGTCAACTCAGGAACAACAAACCCTCTAAGTTTTGTATGATAATTGGCCATCTTGTATTTGATGCTTTGTTGCCAACCATAATAACCTAAGAAAGAGCCAGGTCCATTGAGACAAGGGTATTTTTTCACAAGTGCCTCAGCAACATAACTAACCTGTGCACTAGAAGGATAGGCCGTAAATGTAAATATAGTTTCAGCCACCTTCTCGAGAATGTCAGTCTTTACTTTGGAGGTGGGCAGAAGATATCCATTCTTTTTATACTCCTCAGTGGCTCTTTCCAGGTACATCTCAGTTTCGTATGCAAACTGTGGAATGGGGAACTGCTTCGGCCAGGGCTCACAACGTTCTGTGGTCTTCTGCCTTTTGAGAATAATGGTGTCCTGAGAAGATGTGGTTGCAGCAGAGTCTGCACTGGATACAACTGACTTAGCATATGAGGAGTCATAGTCAGTTGACAGTTGACCAGAGGGGCTCCCAAAACTGTCATCAGCCAGAGTCAAGCTTAGGATGATGCCAACCACCTTCAGTGTCTTTGTCTTTTATCTGGCCAGTTCTGTGAAGAGTGAAGTAGTCCTGAAATTCTGGGTCAAAGTACTGAACACTGAAGTCGTTTGAAAGGTATCCTTCACAACACTTTGCAGCTCCTCCACTGTTGGTGGAATCCCTGATGGAAGAACCAACGATTCTCGATTTGGTCATCAATAATTACACGAAGCTTTGCCTCCATGTCGTTCAACCTAGAATAAAATGTAAATGGGCAGAGTTAAATTTCCCTTCAATTAAATAAAAACAACACTTTATTTCACCTGTCACTTTATAACAGTATTTAAAGATTATTAATCAAATATAATTTTTATTTTATTTTATTAATTTATTTATTTATTTATTTTTTTTTTGGGGGGGGGGGGTTACTTTTCATTTATACAACAGATGAGATATAAAACTATAAAACAAAAAGCAGAGTTCAAAAGTTGCAAAAAACAAAGACTTGGAGATGTACATGTTATCAAGTTGTTGTTTTTTTTGTTGTTGTTGTTTTTTTGTTTTTTTTACCTATTATTCACAGCAGACGTAACGTTTCAGGGTTACCAAGCGTTTTCTTCCCACATTGTATGAAGCCAAGGGCTGCTGCTCCAAAAAGACTGATCTTGCCAGTGTCCTCCAGTTGAAAAGATCTCAGATACTCTATAAACCATGCAGCAAGTAACTTCACAATGAAATATACACAATCTCAGCAAACTCTCATAGTCCACATGTTGAACCATTAGACAGGATCATCCCAGCAGTGTATCTTGTAGTAGAAAAAGATTTGCATATCTTACACTGCCATCCCATTTGCCACATCCTAAAGTGATGGAAATATATATATCTAAGAATCTAAATAGATTTTCATGACAACTGTAAGAGCATGGGTATCTGTACACATTTGATGTTGAGATTATAGAGAAGAAGAAAAAAAATCCTACAAATAATGAGCAATTATTTTCTACTTATTATTTTTTTTTTAAAAACAAACAACTTAGATTAAGTGGGGTTACCTTGGTAATTTTTTGCTGCTTTGATTTCAAAACCATTAGTTTAATTTAATACAACATGGTATCACAACTTACTTTATAATGCACAGTCTACATAACGATCAGCTGAATTTAAGTTGAGGGATCTTCCAATAACTGAAAGGAACAACATTATCATCAATCGCACTCTCCAAAATAAAACTTTTACACAAACACACACAGATTGTTAAATTTGAATTAACACTAAAATTTTAAAGGTGGGGTTCATATATAATACAATGGAAACTCTTTATTAGATTAAAAAGGGGATAGGCCCTGGTGTCTGGACCAACTTGGTGACATGAAATAATAAAGTCTACATATTACTGTTTAACAAATCTAAAGTAACTGACTAAAGATGTTTAAAATAATTCTTCAGAATTGCAAATGTGAGCACTTGATATGCAGTCATTCCAATAGATGAACACATTTCAAAACATATAAACTGTCACGGTCCTGGGTCTCCTGACCCAGCATTTTTAGTTCTTTGTGATTTTCGTATTATTGTACTTGTGTGTGATTTATTCTATGGCTTCTAGTTTTGATCCCTTGCCCTTCATGTCTCCCTGTGTGCCCCTCTGTGTATCTGTGAGCCCTCGTCTCTCCTTATGTTTTATTCCATGCTTCCCCTGCCCATTATGTCTAAGTTCTCCCCGTGCTCTCTTCCCCCTGTGTGCCCTCTATGTATTTATGAGCCCTCGTCCCCTTTCGTGTTTATTCCGTGTCTCCCCTGCCCGTTACGTTGGTGTTCTACTCGTGCTCTCTCTCCTCTGTACTTCCTGTTTCACCTCTCCCGTCAGTGTTCAGTTCACCCCGCCCTGTCTCGTTATAATTATCAGTGTCACCTGTGTTCCCCGTGTGTTCCCACTCCCCTCGTTAACCCTCTGTGTATTTCTGTCTGCGTCTCCCTCTGTTCAGCGTGACGTCGTCCCTCATGTTGTGTGGATCTCCCTGTGTCTCTTCGCGTATGTTAGTTTACTTTTCCCAGTTTAGTTTTGTATTTCCTATGTTCGGCCATTCCAGCATTAAAGCTGTGATTTTGAGTTCATCCCCGTGTCTGTGAGTTTTGCGTTTGGGTCCTCCTCCTGCCTGCCACACAGCCGAGCCTTGACAGTACGACGTCACCAGATATGGACCCAGCAGCACTCAACCCACCAGAAGAACTGCGTCTGGACATAATCTACTCCGTGGAAAGACTCCTGCATCTGTGGCTCGAACATGAGGGGAAGGAATTTCGCCGTGCTGTGGAAACCAAACTACAGCGCTTGTTCTCTGGTCTTCCCTGGCTACTCAGTGCGCTCCACCCACTCGAACAGGATTTAATCCGCAACGAGCTCCACCTTCATCCCCCAGCTGCTACTACCCACCTGCCTGAAGGGCCGGATGTGGAGCCGCTCGGCCCGTCAGAGCCATCATCAAAAAAGAAACGGCATTCACGCCGCCGACGCGCCACCCCACAGCCGGACATTCGGCCTTCTAATTCACCTTCTGTGCTGTCACGTTAGCTCCCTCGCCGCCACCCGCAGCTCAGTTAGCTCCCTCGCCGCCACCCGCAGCTCAGTTAGCTCCCTCGCCGCCACCCTCAGTTCAGTCTCCTGTGTCCCCGCTAGCTCAGCCATTAACTCCACCACAAGTTCCATTTTCACCTCTACCATTGCTTCAGTTATCAGTTCGGTCTGCCACTCAGTCACCCTTAGCTCCATCATCCACACTACCACCTGTTTCTCTTCCACCACAACCGTCACTACACCCAGCCACTCAGGCTGCTACTCAGTCAGTCATTCAACCCATAGCCCTGCCGTTACCATACCCTGTAGCTGAGCCACTAGCCGTCCGACCCACAGCCACTTCAGCCACTCCTTCACCCGTTACACCTCCACTACAACCATCACTGCAGTCTCCAGTGTCCCCAGTGCAGTCTCCAGTGTCCCCAGTGCAGTCTCCAGTGTCCCCAGTGCAGTCTCCAGTGTCCCCAGTGCAGCATCCCTTAGCACAGTCATCCACTCAATCACCAGCTCCACTTTCCCCTCAACTATCACTACCACCTCTAGCTCAGTCTCCTGTGCACTCACCTCTGGTTCATTCTCCTGTGAAGTCATCAACTCCCCTGCCTTCTCCACTCTCACCACCTCCGTTACAACAGACATCAGTTCAGTCCCCTGTGCCAGTGCAGACGCCCTCAGTTCAGTCTCCCGTGCAGTTATCTACTTCACCACCGTCAGCAGCTCAGCTCCCGCTCTCACCCGTGTTTCCAGTAACTCAGTTAGCTGCCCAGCAGCCACTCTCCGCTCAGTCTCCTGTGTCGCCAGTTTTGCTCATTCACTCCATGCAGAGAGGTAACTGGATTTCTACTCAGGGTACTTTCCATGGTTTAGCCGCCGTTGGCACAGTTTGCCACTCCAGGGCTTCCCCAGAGGCTAGGTCTCAGTCACCAGCTGATTCTGGACCCCTGAAGTTTAAGCAGCCCCCTAAGAACTGCACCATGTTCGCATTGCCTGGGCAGAGTCAGTGCTCAGTGCAGCGCCAGTTGTCCTCATGTCGGCCGAAGGACTTCATGCCTGTTGGCGTTGTTTTGGCCTCCGCTGGAGGGTCCGAGGGGCCCGTTCAGCCTCCCGTCTCCGCTGGAGGGTCCGAGGGGCCGTTCAGCCTCCCGTCTCCGCTGGAGGGTCCGAGGGGCCCGTTCAGCCTCCCGTCTCCGCTGGAGGGTCCGAGGGGCCCGTTCAGCCTCCCGTCTCCGCTGGAGGGTCCGAGGGGCCCGTTCAGCCTCCTGTCTCCGCTGGAGGGTCCGAGGGGCCCGTTCAGCCTCCTGTCTCCGCTGGAGGGTCCGAGGGGCCCGTTCAGCCTCACGCCGCATCAGCTGGAGGGCCCGAGGAGCCTGTCCAGCCGCTATCTGCAGCCTCTTCGTCCTCGCCTGGCCCGGCCTCAGCCTCTTCGTCCTCGCCTGGCCCGGCCTCAGCCTCTTCGTCCTCGCCTGGCCCGGCCTCCTCAGCCTCTTCGTCCTCGCCTGGCCCGGCCTCCTCAGAGTCTTCGTCCTCGCCTGGCCCGGCCTCCTCAGAGTCTTCGTCCTCGCCTGGCCCGGCCTCCTCAGAGTCTTCGTCCTCGTCTGGCCCGGCCTCCTCAGAGTCTTCGTCCTCGTCTGGCCCGGCCTCCTCAGAGCCTTCGTCTGCTGCAGCCTCCTCAGAGCCTTCGTCTGCTGCAGCCTCCTCAGAGCCTTCGTCTGCTGCAGCCTCCTCAGCGCCTTCGTCTGCTGCAGCCTCCTCAGCCTGTGCTTCGCCTGGTCCCGCCTTGACTGGTCCCGTCTCGACTGGTCCTGTGCCCACCGGGCCTCGGCCAGTACGCCTGACACTGGAGAGCCGCCGCCGCTGCCTTCCGCGCGGCCGGCCCCCTGAACTGCACCGTCATCGCCTGAGTGGCCGCCGTCGCCTTCCGCACGGCCGGCCCCCGGACCCTCTTCTCCTGGGTGGCCGCCGTCGCCTTCCGCACGGTCGGCCCCCGGACCAGCGCTGTCCTCATCGCCGCCGCCTCCCGCGCGGTCGGCCTCCTGAACTGCTCCGTCGTCTCCTTCACCGTTGCCTCGCGCACGGCCGGCCTCCTGAACTGTTTCCACGTCGCCGCCGTTGCCTCGCGCACGGCCGGCCTCCTGAACTGTTTCCACGTCTCCGCCGTTGCCTTCCGCATGGTCGGCCCCCTGAACTGCTCTGTGTTTGAGTTATTTTCTTGGGCTCCGGTGTTTGCTGTGCTCTTTTGTTTTCTGTTCCGAGCCCTCCGTCCTGGGCCCCCGCCGCCCGCCCTGGGTTGTTTTCTGTTTGGTTTTGTTTTTCTGTGTTTGGGCTGTCTGGAGCCAGCCCTTGAGGGGGGGGTACTGTCACGGTCCTGGGTCTCCTGACCCAGCGTTTTTAGTTCTTTGTGATTTTCGTATTATTGTACTTGTGTGTGATTTATTCTATGGCTTCTAGTTTTGATCCCTTGCCCTTCATGTCTCCCTGTGTGCCCCTCTGTGTATCTGTGAGCCCTCGTCTCTCCTTATGTTTTATTCCATGCTTCCCCTGCCCATTATGTCTAAGTTCTCCCCGTGCTCTCTTCCCCCTGTGTGCCCTCTATGTATTTATGAGCCCTCGTCCCCTTTCGTGTTTATTCCGTGTCTCCCCTGCCCGTTACGTTGGTGTTCTACTCGTGCTCTCTCGCCTCTGTACTTCCTGTTTCACCTCTCCCGTCAGTGTTCAGTTCACCCCGCCCTGTCTCGTTATAATTATCAGTGTCACCTGTGTTCCCCGTGTGTTCCCACTCCCCTCGTTAACCCTCTGTGTATTTCTGTCTGCGTCTCCCTCTGTTCAGCGTGACGTCGTCCCTCATGTTGTGTGGATCTCCCTGTGTCTCTTCGCGTATGTTAGTTTACTTTTCCCAGTTTAGTTTTGTATTTCCTATGTTCGGCCATTCCAGCATTAAAGCTGTGATTTTGAGTTCATCCCCGTGTCTGTGAGTTTTGCGTTTGGGTCCTCCTCCTGCCTGCCACACAGCCGAGCCTTGACATAAACATATTTTTAGTGTTATTTTCAAATAATGATTTTACAAAATACGGGTTAGGGTTAGGTCAATACGTTATTGTTTAAAACGTGTTACATATTCGAACAAATTAAGATTGTCTTACCTCAGACAAAATGGAGATCATCCGCTGCTGAAGCATGTGTCCTGCACGTGGCACAAAGGATTATGGGCGGAAGTGTACAACGATTAAAATGAAAATGCTTTCATCAGTTAAATCTATTAGATTTCTTAATTTTTCCTGGTACTCATACATTTCTTTAAAATCTGCTCAATAAACCATTGCTTAATTTATCCCAAACGAAAGTGTGTAAATTTAGGCAAGGCAAGGTTATTTGTATAGCACAATTCAACAACAAGGTGATTCAAAGTGCTTTACAGAGACATTAGAAACAAAAACAAATAAAAAGCATGATTTAAAATTGATTAAAACAAGCAAACAAACAAACTAATTAACAAACAAACAAAACAGTATATAAAATCAAAACAGATAAAATCAGAACAATAGATAAAATCAGTAGTTAAATGTAAGTTTTGAAGTTTTGAAATTTAAATAACTGAACATCTCAAACACGTTGAATTTTGCTTAGATTTAATTAAAACGACACATGTTTTTACTAAGTAATAGTTACTATTGCTTTCCTAATAGATACTAATTAACCCGAATCACAGTTTTATAGGGGATGACAATGTTGTTGCGTGTGTCTTTCTTATCCTCCCTCGCTGGGAGGGTTTTCTGTGCATCTTTGCTGACTTTATAAACGCTCAATTAGGATAATCGCATGTTTTGAGTGCTTCCTTTACATGTGTGTGTTCCTTCTTTTTCCTTCAGGCTTAGAGGGAACACGTTCTGCCCGGTGGTGTAGGGTCCTGATTACCCCAAGTTTGTGTTCCAGAGGGTGATGGGAGTCACAGAGGAGGTACTGGTCCGTGTGTGTGGGCTTCCAGTAAACTTCAATATTGAGGTTGCCGTTCTCTTCAATGTGCACAGCGCAGTCCAGGAAAGGCAAACAGTTGTCCTTTGTGTCTTCCCTGGTGAACTTGATGTTTTTATCCATTGAAATATGTAGTGGTGAGGCAGAGGTCTAACAGTGTGCAAATCTGATTGGGTGTGAAGTTGGTCCTGTCTTCCAAGGAGCTGTCTTCTTGTAGTCGTTTTCTGACAGTCTCCACTGCCTCCGTGGTGGGTATGCAAGTGAAGAGAGAGACTACATCAAAGGACACTGTAACAGCAGTCTGGCGAGGAAGGAGCGGCTAGCCGGTCCAGCGGGCATGTGGTGTGGAGGTTAGCCGGATAACACGGAACCAGTCGGTTAAATCCAATAACAGACCTTTATTCGCTGTCAGCAACATTACACTTTATAAGCCAGATCTCCTCGGCTGTACTCGTCCGAACCTACATGCGCGGGGATTGGTACCACCAGCACCAGCTTGTCACAACAGTAAGTAAGGTGCTTTCTTGGAGCATGGAACATGAGCAGCATGAAATGGCTGCCGCTAACAACTCACACACCCACTAGGAGACCCCCACAGCTACTACAATAGTTGGGCAACCCCCCCTAGTGGTGCTATAACCCAAAAGGGTTGTTACATCACCCCCCCGGCAATTAGGAGGCTGTCCTCAGCCGGACCCAGGTAACGCTCCTCCCGCTACCCCCTTTCACTATACATAGCTACTTTAGGTAGTAAGCAGGCTGTGGAGGAATTGTTATACAGCATCGGTACAGTCAATACAATCAATAAACAAAAGTAGTGTTTGCCGGCAATTGGGAGGCTGTCCTCAGCCGGACCCCAGGTGACCCTCCTCCCACTACCCCTTTCACTATACAAAGCTACTTTAGGTAGTAAGCAGGTTGCGGAGGTACACCCTTACGGCATTGGTACAGTCAATAAACACAATTAGTGATTGAAGCAAACAATACAGAACATGCAGTGTTACTGGCTAGTCATCCTCTGGAGATGGTCCTAGACAAGGGAAAAACAGTCAAAAGTACAACACATCCCGCTGCTTAAATCAGTACAACAGAAAACCAAACCAAAAGCCTCTCACGGGCTGAGGTGACGAGGGTTCAGTGGAACAGAACAAGTAATCATCCCTTGCGAACAGAATAATTACATCACATACATCTTGCATGAAACCAACCCTTAGTCAACCTCAAGATTGTCCGCATGATAACAGTTAGTCCACCTGGTACCCGTCCAACCAGCGGTCATTACGGGGCACCGGCGGGGTTCGTTGGGGAGATGGCCGCTCTCCCGGCTCTCCCGTAGCTCCCTGATCCAAACACTTCAGCAGGCTCTTCTGCAGCTCCAGCGAAGCCTGTAAGCAAACTCGTGGCTTCTTGACCTCCCCTTTCAAGTTTACCACTTCAAGGTTGAGGTAAAGAGGTGTAGAGTGAGGGATGATGTACTTTGTCAGGCCAGGCGCCTCAGCATCCGGGTCGCAGCCATCTTCCTCACGCCTCGTGTCTGCGTGGGACGCCATTTTAAAAGTGTGGAAACAACTCACTCCCACAAAAGTTATGGCGAAGTGAAAAGAGCGTTCACACACAGTACCTAAGCGCATATATCAGTCAGACCGAGAGCGTCCATGCACACTCTGATGCTTCAATGCTTGACACAAAACAACACGTCCTTCTGAATAAACACTGAGTCAAAGTCACTGCAGCATTAGCCTTAGCTTTAGCGCCGCCGATGTCTTAACGGTCCAACAGCACTGAGTTGGCGGTCCGACGGACCGTACAGTTACTCACGGAGTACTCTCCCTCGGCAGGCGAGCGTCTCAAGCGATGGGTCGGCGCTCTTCCGTGCCTGCAAATATCGCTGAAATCGTGGGGAGTCGGCTCCTTCACGGGGTTCTATTGGGCCAATAGAACCCCGTGAAGGCAAATACAGCCAGACGAAGAGAAAAAAAAACACGCCACCTCAGCCGAAGTGTCGATCGTTGAAAAACACGGGAAAAACATCCGAGCCCACCGTCTGTCGGTCCGGATGACGATGAAGATCCAGAGAACAATGTTCGGGCGCCACTTTGTAACAGCAGTCTGGCGAGGAAGGAGCGGCTAGCCGGTCCAGCGGGCATGTGGTGTGGAGGTTAGCCGGATAACACGGAACCAGTCGGTTAAATCCAATAACAGACCTTTATTCGCCGTCAGCAACATTACACTTTATAAGCCAGGTCTCCTCGGCTGTACTCGTCCGAACCTACATGCGCGGGGATTGGTAGCGCCAGCTTGTCACAACAGTAAGTAAGGTGCTTTCTTGGAGCATGGAACATGAGCAACATGAAATGGCTGCCGCTAACAACTCACACACCCACTAGGAGACCCCCACAGCTACTACAATAGTTGGGCAACCCCCCCTAGTGGTGCTATAACCCAAAAGGGTTGTTACAACACCAAGTCGATGGAGTCCTTGATGTGATGTGGGGTGTTCCCCACAAGAGGTGCTAGGACGGTAGCAAGGTGTTTCGAGATGTTGTAAGTGGCTGAGTTCATGCTACTGACAATGGGTCTGAGTGGGACAGCTTCCTTGTGGATTTTAGGAAGTCTGTAAATTCAGGGTATGGCATCCCCTGGGTAAAGGCGGTGATATGTAAGGCGGTCAATGATTTTGTCCTTTTCAAAGTCTTGAAGGCAAGCTCTAACTTTCTTTTTGTAGCTGCTTGTGGGGTCTCACTTTAAGGCTTCGTAGGTATTGTTGTCACTGAGGAGAGTAGTGATCTTTGTGTGGTAATCCGTTGTGTTTAGGACCACGGTGCACCTTCCCTTATCAGCTGGTAGTATAGTGATGTTGTGGTCTTTGCTCAGGGAAGCGACAGCCTTCTTTTCTTGTAATGTGAGGTTGGACGGAGGGTGGCTGAGACTTTCATCCTGATTTGCTCTGATTCTGTCTGTGATAATTTGTTAATCCGTATGGCAGTTTCTGTGGCTGTGATGAGGTCCACTATGGGTAACTGTTGCTTTCTTTATATTCTTCCTGTTTAGAAATACGAATATTCAATATAAGCAGTTGTAGGTTGTTTATTCCTCTTGGTGGATCTGTTAAGTGCAATGTAAAATGTAAAATTCAATGTAATCTGGTGAAATGAAATTTACTTCATTGATATACATGAAGTTTATACAAAGCATTTTTTCTTAACTTATTTTAATTAATTAATCTTTGATATTTTTTTTATATATCTTTTATATAGCTTCATGTTTATGAAGGCAAATAATATTTTTTGCCAGCACTGAGGGCCAAGCAGTAAATAAAAAAATTTGATCCCGAGGTGTGACACATTTATGTGTGTGGGCGTGAGTTTGTGTGTGGGGGGGTTGGTTGGTGGGTTGGTTTGGGGTGCAGGGGGGGATTGACTGCTGAGCAAAAAATGACAGTTGTGCTGAGTGTACCTGTTGTGTGGTTTGGCCCAGGTAGTTTACCACACGTGGGCAAAACAACTATCAGCCAGCACGACGCTTCCACCTTCCTTCAAAACAGACCCACAGAAAAAGCTTACAGTGCCATTTTTTCTTGTTGTTACTTCAATAATAAAAACTATAATCTGCATTTTTTTTTATTCTATTAGAGTTTTCGAGGAGAGATACCATTCAGCACAAGACATTTTCTTGAAAATTTCTTTTCAGCTACTACTGTAAAAGCATTTTGTATTTATTCTTTTTTGGAAAAGATGAAAAATTTGTCAGACACTGTCAGAAGAGTTTTAACAGGCAAACATGTACAACTGGTAGTGCAGCAAGCGGAGGGAGGGAGGGCATCAACTTAGGTCAAGCATGGGTCAAAATGTAAATGTCAGTTGTAAGTAAGTAAACCTCAATGTGAGCTGTAAATGGAAACTGAAGATAGAGCATATGATGTAAAATAAAACAAATAGGAAATTGCTCCCGATTGTAAACGGACTCTGAGAACCAGCAATTTTTAATCATAGCACGGAACTTAGATGATGTTGTTTCCTTACCACTGGGCGCCGGGAAACCAATGGAAATGATCTATTCATTATTTCCAGCAGGAAGAATATCCTCCCGACTGAGAACAGAATAGGTCAGAGCTCTGAGAGGGAGATTGGATCTAAATTGCTCCAATCTTGGCGTTAGATAACGGCGTAGGCACCTGCTGCTGTTCTGCGCAGCTCCACATCTCCACACAATCACAGTAGGCAGCGATGAGAAGGCCACAGGTTCACTCATCATTATTTAGGCTTTTAAAATGTGGCCCTTTTGGAATGTCTTCCACCACAACAGTCACCCCCCAAAAACGACAGTGGAGCCCTCCAGAGCCTCTTAATCAGCCATGGGTGTAGTTGAGGTTAATCTGCATTGTTCGTGGCGGTGAGAGAGGAAGGGTCTCTCTCAGTCCCCCTACTACATGCGCTGATAGCTGTTTCCTAACAGGCAACAAACATCCCACGGCACGTCTTGTTTACGTAGCCTTGCAGTGGGACTCTGTTTGCTGTGCTCATGTCATGGATTCTGAGATAACCTCTCTCCAAAGTGGAGCTTAATTGCTTGCCCCCTGTGTTAGCAGATGACATGAGTGGGAAGCAGAGGCGGAGCCAGACAATTGAAACACCCGGGGCTTAGCCCTAAAGGGTAGTATGCATGTGGGATTTTTTTTTCTTTTTGGGGGGGGGGGGTAGAAACGACTGAAAGATTAATAGGCTCTGTTTTGAGTTTTGTTCAAAAAAGAATGACTTCATATAGGGAAAAATATATATCACATATGCAGGACACCTTAAACTAGTTTTTTAATTAAGCAGCAAGGCAGAACAAAGTCGGGGCTGTATCAAGACACGATGACTAAACCCCAATTCAACCGGACCCAGAACTGATCCGGAATTAAAACAGGACTACAAAATCAGGACTACTGAGGACTTAACCAAGACAGAACCAGAATCAGAACTAGATGATAGTAGCACTAAAAATCATCATATACCTGCACTACACTTATTTTTTTTAATTCTACCAAAGTCCACTATTTAGATTGAGAAAAGTTTATATAATTATTTAGCCTTGTTATGCAAACAAGCCTGCATAACTTAATAAATATAGAATTTGAAAAATAGCAAACCTAAAAAGAAACACTAGGTACAAGATACATGAGTACCTATGATACAGTGATACTTTTGGTAAACAACCATTTGACTAACATGTGTGTCTCACCTGCTCTTGTTCCATCTCTGTTCTGTCCTCATTCTCCATCTCCCTCTCTGTTCCTCTCTCTCCCTCTTTGTGCTGACAATCATCAAATATACAGTTGAAACCACATATTTACATACTCTTCAGATCAAAACAGGTACACTTTTTAATTGTAACATCAAATCAGACTAAATGTTTATTTTTTTTAGATTGATAAATATAAAAAACATATTTGTTAAATTTAAGAGTAAAGAGAGAAACTATCTGTATTTCTTAATTGTAAATGGCACCAAATTGTATTCAAATTTTGCCACACTTATGGAGCTCCACAATTCTTTTCCTGGTGTTTTGGTTGACATCTCTTGATTTTCCCATGTCAAAGAAACAGGCTCTGTGTTTTGCCTTATATGCATCCACAGGTGTGCCACCAATTTACTCACATGGACTCTACTAACCTATCAGAAGCTTCTTCAGCTCAGAATGGAATCGTCTGGAGTTTTCTTATTAATTAACAATAAACTTAGTGTATATGTGCTCCTAAATTTGATGAAAGTGATAAAATAGACAGCTCTGTCTCTCTTTATTCTGACTAATTCAAAAGATATTTCAATATTTATTTATCCAAAACAAAACAAGTTTACTCTAAATTGATGTTGTACAGTAAAAAAATGTTCTTGTATTTTCCATAAAGTGTATGTAAATATCTGGTTTAAACTGTGGATATACTGTTGTGTATTGAAATTCCTCTTGTTTTGCATAGAAATATACTGAACAACATACAAAGCATAATATATAAAATACTACCAGAGTTTTTTCCTTGAAAGAAGCCCCTTATGTCCATTCTTGTATATCAGTACATTAGTTTTCATTACATTTCCAGGCAGGCATCTCACTATGAAAAAATGACACTCCAAAAGACCCCCTGCTTAAGCCCAGTAAGCCACCCACCCCCCGCTCCGCCACTGATGGGAAGGAAGAGCTGTAAAATCCTTCATGAGTCTAACTAGCGCTGATTTGACGGTAATGCAACAAATTGTGCTGAAATCATACAAGGAATGTTAACTGATTTTGAATAAGCATGATCATGCTTGTGGATTGTGAAAGCGTCTTCCTGTTGACCTTCAGATTTTATGCAAACTTTGGCTTTTGTTGCTATAAAAACTATTCAAGGAGTCACTTTTTCAAGAGGTTATAAATAATGTGGGTGGTGCTGATCCCCAACCACATACCACATAGCTTTAAAGTAAAAGTACCAGACAGCTATTGTTTCTAGTAACATAAAGGGGCCTCAGTAAAGTCAACCCCAGGAAGGTATTAGAGGTGGATTTAATGTTCCCCAATGTACAGCTTGTTTAACTTTTACTGCTGCAGAAAATCCGAACTGGATGCCCAGTCAGATTTAATAAGTTGTGTAAAAATGTGTCTGTTACATTAACTCTAAATTTTCAACAATCTGTAAAAATGTCATTTATGCTCACTGCAGGTATAAAGGAATAAACTCGAATCACACAGCAGACTTAAAGCATTTGGCTGATGCAATCATCCACCCCCCCTACATTTCAGTTCGACTGAACTGTAATTGTCATGGTCCCTGTGCCTCGAGTGCCAACTTGTCCTTTTTTTCTCTGCCTCTCCATTCCAGCTGCTTCAGCATTCACTTCTCGCCACTCTTTCAGTGCAGCATCAACGTCGAGGCAGATTTAGAATGTTTTGCTCTTGTATTCGGTTATTCCTTGTTCTAGCTCCTTCCTGTGTGCCTGCCTTAACTTCCCTACTCATCTCCTTCTCATCTTACTGTGCCAAACACCAGCCTAGGTTTTTGGAATCTGACTACCCATGCGACTATTTGCAAAAAAAAAGGGGGGGTCTGCAAGTACTAGGTTTTAAAACCCAACAATAATTTTCATTTATTATTTATCAAGGACTCGGTTCAGTGCCGTTTAGTTCCAGCAACGAAAAGAACTGAAGATTAAACTAAAAAGTGAATAACCAAAAAAGACAGCTATTTCTTAAAGAAGCCAGTGCAAAATAATACCTCTGAGGCATGATATCTTTTCATAAAAAATACAGATTTAGATTTCAATGTGTCAGTCCCACTTGGAGAGGCAATTATTTACGCAGCAGTATAAGTAAAGTTAAATTGAATCACTTTAATATTAGTCTCTCAAAGCATACTTAAAGTCCACAGCAGGGTTCAGCACATAGTAAAATATCAGCAATGCTGAATTAAGTGATATATGGTATTCTGCTTTGTCTTGAAATCAATATAAGACAAAATCACCAATGATTTTTTTTCCGGTCTTCTTGATGAGCTACATTTGCACAAACTGTGCAGTGAGTAAAGGGAGTTAAAAACTGAAATAACTTATTGATTGTAATAAATAAACTCCCAATTTTATGATACAATTCAAATTGTTTCAAAGATTGCAAACTTGAAACAATTCAATTCAACTACTTCATTGTCCCACAAGAGGAAATTAGTTGTGAACATGTGAACAATTGATGTAAATTAGCAGTTTAACTAAAATCTGGCACATTTTAAGTTATTGTGCTGATGCCACGGGTCTATCCATTCATCAGTATATGAAATGATGGATGGTTTAATGGATGGGTCATACATTTTACAAATCCTTTATTATAAAAGTGGCTAAGAACATGGATGGATGGATATATAGATATCCAGTTACATGCAAAATCACTGGTGAACAAATAGTAATTCTATAAATTGAAGAAGTATGTGGATGAACATCAAGAGTGTCACAGCTGTTATGAGTTTGTTATGGACATGGTTTGATCTGTGTCTTCACATAGAGGCTCCCTTTTATTTATATATCAGTTCAAGAGAATCTCTGTCCAAGTTTTGTCAGTTGAAATCTCAACAGAAAACTTGTACAAGGCTGTTATGAATTAGACATGGCTCGATCTCTCCCCCCCAGGCACTGTCTTCACATAGGGCACCACTTCATCAGGGCATCTGGCTTCTTTCTAGTTTCTTTTACAATCTCACACTGCTCCAAAAATCTCACACCTGCTGAGAGAGAAACCTTCAAAGTCAGTACTTAAAAAAAAAAGAAGTTACGGTAAAGAGACGTTTCATTCTTTAAGAAAACAAAAACAAAACTTGTTTTACATTACATCATCACATGGTTCATGGGCCTATTTTATCAGAAACACATACATTTGACTCTTCTTCTTCTTCTTCTTCTTTCAGCTGCTCCCTTTAGGGGTCACCAGAGCAGATCATATTCTCCATCTTACCCTGTCCCTAGGATTCTCCTCTGTCACACCAACTCTGTGCATCTCTGCCTTTACTACGTAAATCGTTGTCTTTTCCTCATGCTTCATTTTAGTTAATACACCTCTGCACATCACCCTTATTCTGGAAAATCGGTACCAGACGACAGTGGGTCCAACAGTGTGTGCAGCCACCTCCTAATCTGACAAAACATTGACTTGAGCTGAATTTGATTCTTCCAGATTTTTGACTTTTGTTTTTTTAAATACCTACTTCATGGGATCATAGATGTCCCAAAGTAAGAGAGAGAGAAAAGGAGAGAGAAAGAGTGAGAGATAATCATTTACAATTAGACAAAACAGGGATGGCATGAATTATACATAAATATTAGTCACTCCTGTATCTGTGGATCAGACACAATCCTTTAAAACCAAGACAGGTGTGTCATAATACCAATAAATCTTCTTCTTCTTTCAGTCACTGCCTTTAGATCGTCTCCACAGTGGATCATCTGCCTCCATCTCACCTTATTTCCAACCCTCTGCATCTCCTCTTACATCCATGACATCTTCTCTGTGGTCTTCCTCCTTTCCTCCTGCCAGACTCCTCCATCTTCAACATCCTTTGCCAAATAGATCCATTATCCTTTCTCTGCAAATTACCCCAGACACTTCTCTCTATCTGCTCCACCTTGCCTGCACTCTGTTCTTCACCTCTCTTGCACACTGTCCATTGATTTGGATTGCTCACCCTAGCTGTTTAATTCTACTACCTCTGCTCCTTGCATGTTCACTTTTCCACCTGTCTCACTCTCTTTCACAAAGTAAATATGAACCCAGAGACCGGAAAGACTTTAACAGCTTATTTACAGGAAACCTGAAAATCCCAGAATCAGGATCTCTGAACAGGTGAGGGAACAGGTAAGCTTTCTCCTTACTGGAGCTTTGCAGGGATTTCTGCCGAAGTGGAAAGGACAAATTAGAGCCAGCTGATTTATAGTTTCAAGTCATTTTGAATCTTGGTTCGCTTGCGTGTTTGTCTGTCTTTACCAGGCTGGAGGCCAAAGAAATCCAGAGAGAGCTTAAAGGTGAGTGGGGAGAGTGGGCAGGCGGGTTAGAAACTGGTGGGTATTTTTTTCCGTGGCAGGTGGCGACTGGCTCGAGTGCAGGTGAGTTGAGTTTGCAGGACGCAACGAGATTCAGGGGTTTCCATTTGTCTTCACACCTGCTTATTCACTAGCAGAGAAACAAGAGAGCAAGGTAAGGCATTTCATGGAGCTAGGAGCTGAGAGAAAACACTAAAGAGCCTCATTACCACCACTGAGGAGGCAACAATCTGGCGGTGTGGAGGCTTGTGCCGGTCTTTAAATATTGCATGTGTGATGAGTTGATGAGAAACAGGTGCAACGGTCAGCACGCCAGGAAACTGGAAAGCCCACTGGTCTACCTGAGAGGTGACGGAGAGAGAAGAATGAAAATAAAATAAACCCAGGCCTGCCAAAGACATAACAGACTCACACGATTGTGTTTTTTACTCTTAAATCATTAAACAACAGTCATCCTCAGTGTAGGAGTCCATCCCAACAGGTCAGCTTGAATGGTTGTCTGTTGCTCTGACTTAGTTCTGCTATCGACTGGTGACCTGTGCATGCTGCCTGTTGCTCTATGACAGCTGACATAGGTTCCTGCCCAACCGCTTCCCTGAATTGGAAAAATGGATGGATGGATGGGTTTGAGGTGGTGGCTACTGGATAATAATTGTGGAACATAATTTTCCTGAGCTTAGTAATCATTAGCATTTAAATCCACTGCTATTTATTGGCATTAAAGTTTACATGGGGAATTAATTTTAAATTACAATGCCCAATTCAAAAAAATTTGATAGTTTTGTGAAATGCAAAGCGGATAAGAAAGCAAAATCTAAATACTGTGGGTCACTGTAGCTCAGGTGGCAGAGCAGGTCAGACACTAATCAGAAGGTTGGTGGTTCGATCCCAGGCTGCCTCCTGGCTGCATACCAAACATCCTTGGGCAAGATACTAACCCCATGTTTGCCTACTGGTGGTGGTCAGAGGGCCCGGTGGCGCCAGTGCTAACACAGTGGCCTCGCCTCTGTCAGTGCGCCCCAGGGCAGCTGTGGCTACAATGTAGCTTGCCATCGCCAGTGTGTGAATGGCTGAATGACTGAATGTAGTGTGAAGCGCTTTGGGGTCCTTAGGGACTAGAAAAGCGCTATACAAATGCAGGCCATTTACCATTTACTGTATTCATTGATTTGAAATCATATATGTTTAATCAACATGTCGCAAAAACCTTTGGACAGGACCATATGCAGTGTCCCCTGTAGTGTCTGATCACAAATCAAAGATGACAGGTATTCAGTATTGATTTTTTTGGCCTTACCTCTTGTGCACAGAGATTTCTCCAGATTCTCAGAATTGTTTGCTAATATTAAATAATATAGATGATAAGATAGTCTTTGCAGTCTTTGCAGTTTTACCTGGAAGAGCATTACTCTGAAAATTTGCCATGAATTGTTCCGTTTATCTGTTTATAGTAAAAATGTAAGTTTTTGTTTGTTTGTTTGTTTTTTCAGAGTTCAGTTTTGCCCATCTTTATTGTACAGTCCAGATTATTGTAGGTTGGATGATTCAGAACCTACACTGGTATTATTGTAGGGTCTTTACTTTACAATATAAAAAGCCCAGAGGCAAGTGTTGTTGTGATTTGGCGCTATATAATCAAACTTCGCTAAGATGCTCTTTTTAATATTCAGTTGTGTGCAGATCTGTTGCTAATTAACCTAATTAGTTGCTAAATGTTCTTCCAGCTGTTTCTTTTTATTGTCACTTGTTTTTCCAGCCATTTGTTGCCCACATCCCAACTTTTTTGAAATGTGTTGCTGCCATCAAATTTAAAATAAGCTAATATTTTTCATGAAGTAGTTAAATGTCTCAGTTTAAACATTTCATATATTTTCGACTGTGTATAAAATGTGGACCTATAAGAGTTGGAAATTACTGCATTCCAGTTTCCGGAATTGAGGCTATATTAATATTGCCGCAGTCATTAAGAAGAACAATGTATGTATATTAATTTTACATAGTAAATACGGTATATTAGCATATAGTAAAATAATATTCTGAGCGCAACACAGGCACCAACTTAAGCTGACAGCTGCTTTTTGATGCAGTAATAGCCCATGACCATGCACACATACACACAGTTTTTCTTCAACGGATGGACGAATGTTGAAACAGTGTCGCATTTATAAATTAAATCTCAGCACAAAAGTTGCACAACAGTTCCTACAGCTCTAAAGTTTGAAAAGTTCCTAGCAATCTTTAAAAGGCAAAACATAATAACAGCATAATGGGGAAATGTATGGGAGCGATACCATATGCTCAGTTTCTGACACACCTTCAAAGTGTTTTTCCAGGGTAAAACTTGCTTAAGCACTGAGCCTATTTCTTTTAGTTTATGTGAAAGGCTAGGAAATACATTATGTAGATTATTGTCCTCACAGAGGTAGAAGTCCAAAAGACTTTGTGTGTTTTCAATTAATGAAGCAAATGTGGCGTTATTTATGTCTTTGGACCCACAGTAGCTATCAGTACTCAGATTTTCTTCTTATTATGCTCTTGTTGCTGCCAGAGAAGTAAGCTGCCTCATTTATTGTGAGGCACATGATTTGGGGCTTTAGAGCAAAAACATTAATGAAAGCAATACTGCATGAGTCACTATTCTGCTTTTTTGCACAACAGCTGGATGCAGAAAAGTTTTGAAAAGTTTTGTTTTGGAGCAGAATGCAGATTATTGTCCAGAAATGCAAATGTAAATATTCCTGTCTCTGTGAATCGAATGAAACCAGTGCATACACACAGCATTCACAATTAATCAAACATAATGATGTTTTTTTAAAGAATCATCAAAACCAAAATTAACTTGTGTGTATTGCTAATGCAGGTACTATGGTGTAAGTTCACTATGAGCTCATTTATTGAATGTCATTAGCTTACTATGTTCACTTCCCCATGCAAATAGAGCGCATTAATCACTGGCTGTATTTTGCATAAAGGAACAACCCAGTGCACACTGTTGCCTGTTATAGGTAACATGGAAAATAAGGTGTTGGAAGATCTCACTGGAACTCTGTAAGCCTCTTTTAATCTCTGTTTAAATTGATCAAGTGTCAGACATTTACGGAGGGCCTCGAGGTTTCCCACAGGAAGTGGTTCCTGGAGATCAATGGAACAAAGGTGCCATATTTTGACAAATGTGCTCAGCAGTCTTCTAGAACTTTCTATACACCCATTAAAATAAAGCTCAGTGAACCTCCATATATGCAATTATTAGCATAATCAACTCACTGAAGATGGGAATTATATCCGTTTTAACACAGTTGTTCACACTATGATATAATGACTAATTAAAACTATTACTTTTAAAGTGAGCAGCAGGCCTCCTACGGGACTCCTCAAGTCGACAGGAATAGAGTTCATTTCTCTTTAAGACTATTTAGTTGTAATTAAAATATTGCCTTTGATTACATCAACAAATTCAGTCATGCTCCCTTGGTGTGTAGTGTCATATGCTTACTATGTCCGAGCATATACAGTGTTTATTTGATATTCAATAACTGACAAAGTTAATTAATCTGCAGCCGAGGTGTTAAATTACAAAAACTGAAATGTGAAAATGTTTTGTGGAGATTAAACCGCTCAGGCATTCATTGTGACACGGGTTTAAAGCAGCACTGCACAGCTGGGTTCACTTTTTCTTTAGCCGTGACACAATGACTGGCTGAAGCAACGCTGCAGTTGTCAAGTAATCTTCCAAAAAAATTTGCTTTGCCAAGTTGTGTTAGGTGCAGGTGCCAGAGAGTAAACAGGTGGGGATTTAATCAGATGGAACAATGAAAAGCAATTTGTTTGTATTTGGGCCGAGAGTGTGGTTTAGGCACCCATCGTTCTGCTTGTTCAGTCAATAAATAAATAAATGTTCTTCTTGGACCTTTCTCTTCAGACTCACTTTTTATTGTTTAGATTATCATAAACTTAACAGGTACTGCAGCCTGTTCTCCTTCTTAGTGTATCAGCATCTCATAGATATGTACAAGGTAACTGTCGATGTCTCTGGTGTGCCATGGCAATAGTAAGATGGCTCTTTCCATCTCCCTATTCATCGCATAGAGGCACTTGTAAAAGATCCCGTAGCATCACATTTAAATGCATTTTAAAAGATGTATTTTTAACATTCAGGGTTATTATTAAATTATTATTATTATTATTATTTTTTTGGTGGCTTGGGGGTGCAAAAATACATAGCTCACAGACAGGCCATGAGTCTGTCTTACAACCTTCTGAGTTAAAACCTTCCGTCTTACTCCACAACCACTCCAACCTTACAAAGATGCTCTAAGCACCTCTTAAAAGGAGACAGATTGTTCTCATTCCCAGTTCGAGATTTTTATTTTTGGAGTCTAGTAGAGAAGCTTTATGTGGTTCACAGTTTTTAAAAATACAGTGCTTAGTTTAGATATTCTGGGCCTTGGGCAGCAACTCAATTCATCCACTGTATGAAACAAGAGATTTCAGCTCCTTTTGCCATGCTTTGTTCAAACCAACTTTATGGTTAACAAGATGTTTGGACTGAAGGCTCTGAGTCAAGTTTAGTAGCTTTATTAACACAGAAGGGAGAGTGAAATAAGGTGTTGGGCCAGGGTAGGCTCCTTATCTCTTAAGCTGTGAAAATTGAATTCAACAAATGGTTTCCAGACAGGGAGATACTCTGAAGACAAGAAGCTTAGAAAAACTTAACAGAAACACAACTAAACCTGAATTAGTTAGCACTTTGGTAAATATAACAATTTGACAAGGAGTAGGTGCAAAAGCTGGACCTTTTATGTGCAAGAGCATGATTCCTGCCTGATGTACCTTTAGTTGTACCTCACAAGGTTGGTAGGTCTTGCTCAAATGCACACATTTATATTTTTTACATCATGCAGATCCAGAAGCTGAAAAAATAAACCAAAGTGAGCATTCAGAGCAGTCTGAAGCTCAAGGTCTTGTCTCAGAGAAATAACTAACACATACAGCTAACCACAGATAATAGGTGCATAAACCATTGTAAAAGTATATATGTATATATTTATACTGGCTAACACAGGATAGAAGGATCCCCACAAGCGTATAACACCATTAAACTACCCACCATTAACCTGCCTCTGCACAACATGGAAGCAACCCAGCTGAATACATGAGTCAATACATGAGTGCAGCTCAGAAAGTCATTAGAAAATAACATCAGCGGAACAAAGCACCAACTCCAGGTTCATAAAGCAGAATATCAGGACTAGATCAGACAGATAAATCTGAGCACTGCCTGGAATAACTACGTCTCAATGCCCCACACATGGATACCGCAGTGCTAATTACCATCATCAGGAACTCACTGGGACTGTGGAAGTCAACACTGGAGGCCAAATCAAAGGCAATCCCACAATTCATCATCAAGTGTGGACTATACCAAGGCGATGCATGGGTCCTGCTGCTGTTCTGCAAAACAGATATAGAAGCTGATGAGGACCAGAAGACCTCAGTTTTGATAGATGTGGATGAGATAAGACTACTGTTCTGGCTTGCCACACTTTAGAGGAAGAAACACTTCACATATCACATTGTTCATCTATTTTATTTTATTTATATTAGGAACAATAAGTAACATGGACCACATTAGAGTTTAGTTAAATAAAGGCCACTGCAACTGCAACAGAAACCCTTGTTTCATTCCATAGTTTTTTCCCTGGTTGGTCATCCATGATATGCGGGGGCTTCTACACACGCAACATTTTCTGCTGTTGTTGATGCATTTTCAAAGTGTTTAGAAGGCAAAGGAGGGGAATCTGCTGACTTTGACCGTGAAACAGTCATAGCAGTTCATGTAAAAACAAGAAAATGGCCATTTTTCACATTTGACAGCTGACTAGTTTTAAATATTGCAGATAGAAATGGAATAAGAAGGAGCAGTCGCAGTAAACAAAGATTTGCCTAAGGAACAATAAACAGCGTATCTCGGCATGGTAACTGCTTGTTTAATTGCTCACTCAGTGGGCATGGAATCATATTATATTTGCACATAGTATGAGAAAACAATGCTGCCTGGCTTTTGTTATTTGACTGTCATAAACAGACGCTCAGTCAAAGCAGCTGCTCAACAACTGTTTGGTGACCCCCAAATTCTCAATTAAATAAACACTTACTGCTGCCACCAGCTGCCACCAAGTCAACCACAACCAAAATATTACAGATTAAACTCAAAATTATGTACCCATTGGCACAAATATCTACAGAAATTGTAGTTGATTTAAAGCCTTGGATTACTAAACTTGAGAGAACAAGCGTATAGATTTCTTTGGTGTTCATTGACGCACTGCCATCAGTTTTGTTTTTGGTGTCTACGTATCAAAAAGGTTGCCTAAATCATACAGAATGCCATGCAATGACTAATTCACTAATACAATTGCTTCCAGTAATGCCAGAATAACTTGAAAATCAATGCCTAATGCATAGTCTGGCCGGTGAGCATTGCTCATGAATTTAAGTTTTGGAGATTGTTTGATCCAATTCACTGCAGGTTGTTTGATGTAAATACACTCTTCTGAAATGGCAAGGTAAACACACTCTTTCCCCAAGGTTGTGGGGAAGCAAACCAGAACTCAATGATGCCTGAAAGCATTTGCCCATTAAAACCCGCCTTTTTCCTACTTAGTCCATTGCCACCTTGGAAAATTACATGCTTGTTCAGAAGTGATTTAAGCACCAGTGAGTGGAAATAGTGGCTTTTTACTGAGTTACCTCTCACTGCCCGAGTGGGTCAAAAGAGTTCTAGCAAATGGGGGGAAAAACAGAAAAGAAAAATCTCCAACAGACTACAGAAACTCACAAATCTGATCTGATCTTCCATCTTGTGCTCTAGTGTGCAGTGTGGGGCTGTCCAATTGAAACTGCCATCATGAGAGACTCAGAAATAGACAGGATTTGTTAATAACCATGCACAGACAATTTTGGTTGAATGGCTCACTCCCTCCAGACTCAATTGAAAAGAAAAAAAAAGAGCTCTATTAACAGTCAATGTGATGTACAAAATAGTCATACCAATCTTTAACTTATTTTCTGCCCTGACTGGCGTAAGTCATATCTAAACAGCATCGCTGTTTCCTGGAACTGTGTTTTGCAGATAATCAAAAGCCCCACAGTGCAGCACCTGCATCACTGCAGTTGTAATTTCGTAATCTGTGATTTAGTTGTTTTGAACCCCGGTGTGTATTTAATCATGGTCTGTTATGTGAACTTTATAATGAGGTTCCATACATGTGCGCACATACAATTTCATGTTATCATTTGTTATCCTTTGTCTTTGCATTCAATGCATTTTTTCTTCTTTTTTCCCCTGAAATGTGTTTCAAAATAAATTCTAGCTTGTACCTTATCCCCATTGATCTTCGTTTCAGCACTGGTGGGTAGACTTGTTAGCCTTGTTGTCAGAGATGATTTGCTATTCCTACCTTCCCTGTATATCAAAGCACTTCTTTGCTTTCTGTTTGTCTTAGCAGGCTCATCCTTAAGGATGTTGAGTATTGATCTGTTGTCTGATCTTTCATGGAGCGTGCTCAATTCCAGACTGATAGACTCCTGTTGTATTCCCTGGGACCAAGCTGAAAGGAAACAGGCGCTGTTTTAGAAAATACTTTGAAATGCAAGAGTTAGTAAAAGCTTAATGTTTTGTGTTAGAGATTTTCTTCATTATACATTATAACCAAATCTCTATAATACAATATAATCAAGTAAGCCTTATATTTTAACCAAGTATGCCTTATATTTTGTGTGTTCATATATTTTCACATAAACAAGCCTATTGTTGAAGAATCACCTAACCAAGTCTATTGTTAAAGGAAAACTGATGCATTCTTTTCCTTCAGTGTCTGTGATGTCAGATAAAGCATGATATACTTCTGTATTCTTATCCCAGTGTGTGAAAGATCAGATAAGTTGATTTAATGTTTAACCTCTTCCCTGACAGTTAAAAGAGGAAGTACTATGTAACCCATTTTTGCCTTATAAATAAAGCAAGCGAGCCTGTGCTCGGTGTGTTTTGTCTTCTCAGAGACATTCACCCGTGCGCACGTTTTCTAATTACACTCTGAGTCGGTCTGCAGTTGTCTCATTTCTCTTACTTGTGTTTGAACAAATGTCTACCCCTGACATTTTGCATACTGCATTAATTACTCAGCACGGGACCAGATTGTTCTCAGACCAGTCCAACGGATTTTTGTTTTTAAATGTTATTTTTGCACTGTAGTGAGCGGGGAGATCAAACAAATTGTTCAAGACAGATGACATGTAAAGGTTACCACAACTGTCATTACATAGAGCCCACACAGTTGCAGTCAAAGAGAGTGTGGGCTTCTGAATTGTCTAAATGGGGGTTGTGAAGAGCACTTGGCTGCTTTGACATTCTGATGTAATAAAGGATCTGGTGTGATTATAACCCCGTCCTGAAAAGCTTTGCATGGATTTCTGAGGGGAGAAGTGTACATTTTCAGTGTTTGATGATTCATGTAATTTCCGTTAACTGCTGTTCTGTCACTTGCTCTTTGCTCATCCAGTTCTCAATACGTTGCGAGGGCGCAACCCTGTTGAGGTGATAAGCACCCATCATTTTAGCACCAACAGCTTTTTAACGTCTTTTATCATTCATAGTTCAGTCTATACTAAATTCAGTACATTTAATTAAATATGTATGCAGATAGTGTCCAATTCTTATCTATTTTAAGTATAAATAATTTGATCTTGCTCTGCATTTTAGCCAAAGCCTTAATATAATTTAAAGCCTTTTACAATCCTGCTAAGCCTTCTGGAAGATTCAGAATATAATCTTGTTATGAAAACAACAGATCATACAGTGAGATCATGCCAACTCCAAAGAGGTAAAGGGTGAGTCCTTATGACACCTCAGCCATCCCAACAACAGACTGTTCTCTCTGCTGAGGTCAGGAAAGCGATTCCGCTCCCTGAAGACCAACACAGAGAGACTGAGGAGGAGCTTCTTCCCGCAGGCGATACGGTCTCTCAATCACACCACCACACAGTACTGACCCACACATATGGTTCTTACACACACACTGGACTTTCTGGACTTTGGTTTTGCACAACACTGGTCACTATATTCTTCATTTCCGGTTAATACTTGTACAGCTGCTGTTATTGTGTATATATTTATTTATATTTAGATTTCTTCATACATTCTTATATAGTTCTATATTGTGTATTGTGTATTTTGTTGTACAGTTATTTTATTTTCAACTTTAATTTATATATTTATCTTTATCTTATTCTTCCCAGTTAAATTTACCCTTCATTCTAATTTGTGTTGTACAGTTATTTCATTTTTAACCTTAATTTATATTTTATTCCTTCCTAGTTAAATTTACCCTTTTTAATTTTTCATATTTATTTCCTATCTTATTCATAGCCTTTTCCTTTTTTGTTTTCTTTAGGTCACGAGCAGTTGTCCAAGCATTTCACTACATATCGTACTGTGTATGACTGTGTACGTGACAAATAAAATTTGAATTTGAATTTGAATTTGATTTGACAGTGAAGGATAAATAAGAGGCCAGAGTATTTTTTTCAGTGAAGCCCTACTTTGAGCTTGCACAGCATGCCATCATGCCTGCAGTGACAATGTAAATATGTTGTTAGGTAGATGTAATGTTTATTATGTTCCCCAATTTTAATTTAGCATCTGATCACAGTTACATTGAGCAAACAACAAACGAAAATGATAAATGGCTCGCACGCTGTGGTGCCACTGGTGCAATGCACAACAGGAGGCCTGCAGAGTGAAAGCCATTGATCCTTTTCTTTTGCTGTCTGCCTTCCCCCCCAGCACCTGTCCCTTCTTGGCATGGTTGCACAGCATTTTTCTAGTTTATATTTGCTAAATAGCATTAAACACAAAGAAAAGCTGAGGCATATCAGCATGTCAGCAGTTTGGGCATTTCCTCAGCTAAAAAATGTCCCTATGGTGCTTGAAGAGTTAATTGATTAACAAAGTTATTAACAGTTATCCTGGGGCAGTGATGAATGTGAAACAGATTTCAGGGTGATGAATAAAAAAGTCATTTAGAAGTCTTTAGCCAACCCTTTCTGAACTCCTCATTTTCAGTCCAGCCCTTGTACCTTTTCAAAGGTTTTTTCTTTGTTTCTTAAGTCCCCTAATGCTGACCTATAAATTATTCATAAAAATGGCATCTAACTCAGTGTATGAATGTCAACCTACACATAACAATAAACTTAGCAAAATTGTATCTTTAGGCACTTTGTTAATAGCAGCCTGTCCCCAAATCCTGTCATCTGTTTCCCATTTCTTCAGTTTAATCTAGGAAAAATGTCAAAAGATAAGACAGATGGTTTGACAGACATAAAATAGCATTTCTGCACCAACAAGATGATTCTGTTAGCTGAAAACCTGGCATATGTCAGCATGGTGTGCAGCATGACATTAAAAACAAAACTGAGGAAGCTGCACAAGTGATGGACAAAAGAAGAATACCCACTGAACAGTATCTGAATGTCCTTCAGAAATAGGAAAAAAAAATCCAGCAAAGACCTGAGAGATGCTACTGGCTCTTCTGCTGATCCATCTACTGTTCACCGAGGCCTCGTTAGAAATGGTCTCAGAGGAAAGGTGAATGTCAAGAAGTCATTCTTAAATAAGGGAAATTGGGAGAAAAGGCTGAGGCACAAAAAGAGCCCAGATCACATCACATGCCCAATTGGTTGATGTGAGACAAATTTCATGCTGCCAGCTTTACACAGGCTAACAACGTGGATGGAAATATGGATTTTATAAAGTATAACGTTTGAACCATTTTTCAGCATATCTGCATCACACTAAAAAGCATGCAAGTCTTTTTGTCTGAGATAGAAAGGATGAACAGAATAACACAAAGATACAGGTGACCCCGAGCTCACACCAGGGATGACTGACAAAGTGTGTATCCAGTCACAACTGTCACTGATGAGATCCTCAGATTGTAAAGTTTCAGACATTATGAAATCCTAAGCAGCAGTTTTAATGTGGACACATATGTAGTGCTGACCAGACTGACATCATTATTTGGTGTCAACTAAAGTTTCTTTTTTTATTTTATCTACTTGGCGAATCACTGCAATGGCCTTGATCAGTCATTGTTACTTATGCTTATAACTGTCATGTAAAAGTCCACCATGAGAACTCTTATAAAATAACACTTTTTATGTAACACTCAGCTTGTTAAAAGTTTAGTGTTATATAATTTTTTTAAAAAATTTTGATAAAATTCATAAAACAAAACAATTCAAGTGGGTGTTATGTGCCCTTGTGGGAAGCTGAAACAAAATGTTTTCTGAATTAAAGTTTTAGTAGAAAAATAGGAGTTACTGAGATTCACAGCTCCTTAAAGGGCTTTGGGATTGGTTGTGTGTGCTGGCCGAATGGGAGAAAAAGAATCTACCCACCTAGCATGATTGGAACCTTTAGTTTATTTTCTTCACATAGGATCATCATAATATTCTCGGTCCTATTCTTTTAAGCTTTCTTTCTTCCATACATCGTTTTGTGGTAATGTGGTAATGTTGTTGCAGTTTAATATTTAATTTTAACCAATATGGCTACCACATCGTGCTGTGACATGGCATCATCCAATTTTCAGCAGGTCCAAAGCACGCCTCCGGGTTATAGGTCCATCTGTGTTAGAGATATCTGATGAAGAAGTAGAGTCATAGAGGGCTGTATCACATGAGCTAAACGCCACATCATCTGAATTAAACAAAAACTAGGTGAGAGGGTGTGAGATTAATTCAAGTGCACACTGAAAGAAGATCACTTTGTGAGCACAGAAGGTTGGTGGTTTGATCCCTGGCTGTTCCAGTCTACTCTTGATCTGAAGATAGAAAACATATGTAAATTAAAGCAGTGATATAAGTAATGTTTAAAATGCCACTGGACATATCTGCACATTCACTTGCACATGCTATTATGTTTGTGTACAGCCACGTTTTTCCACTGAACACAAAGGCCTTCCTCTGTGCAGTGCTATTCTTGCACATTAAATGTGAAACCCATTTTACAAAGAAGTCACAATGGAATATTCGGGTTCTTTGGTAGAGGAAAGTCTCAGTACTAAGTGAGGCAGAATGCATGGTTTGGCTGATAGCTTTATAACCCTCCTTAAAATTCTTTGCTTGTCCCTCTCAACTGGCTCTGCAATTTTAAATGTTTAATGGCTCAGTGCTATTCTTATTAATGTTGGCTATTTTCCCATCTGAGTGCACTGATCCATTGATGTTCCATGGTTCATATTCTCATCTGCGCCTGCCGTTTTTTTCTCCCCCTTATAATTGGTGCCACAGCATTGACCACGCTCATCATATCCAGGAATTCAAAGCTGACGTTGTAGAACAATACACCTTTTCACCATGTTTGCTTTCTGCTGTATTACAATTTGCCTGTTGAAGGAACATAATGTTTTGTGTATTGCTCATTATATTACAATTGTCCATGCAAAGAAAGTGGAATGTTTCCAGGTGATTTGATGAGCATAAAACTTCCTTAAATAGGCCCATTTAGAACATCATAAGGAAGAAAACTGCAAGCAGTGTGTGGATGAGTCTCCCACTATGACACCTGTTTTGCATAATTAGCTGTTGGTACCTCATTAATGGATACGTGGAGAAGCTACTCACTTAGCACCTAAATGCATGAGGCTTCCACAATCAAGGTCAGTTCTGAAATTAGTTTAATCTGTTACTGCCCCAGACGTGACAGATACTACGACATCAGGTAATTGCTTCTTTGGAAAAATGGAAGAGTTCTGTGAAGTTAGTCATCCGCAAGGATGAATATTATAAATTGCACAGAGGAAAAAATTAACTGGGTTGATATATTATAGCTGAGAAAGTCTGGGCTTTTTGTCAGAGCACCGCGCAGTGTTTTGGGTCGTGTTTAGTCTATCTGATACGAGTCCATTACAGCTTTGATGATCAGTCAGGTTGATGGCTCAGAACAAACAGTGAGGACGCAGCGGTGTCGTTCTTATGTGACAGCTGTTGGTAACGATGTCAAATGTGAAAACAAAACACTTGTCTGTGCCATAAACGGCTGCTGCATTTATATGTCCAGCCGCTATAAAAGAAATTTGGCTTCGTTGAAGGGATTAAAAAACACACATGCAAAAAACAAACCTAAGCAACAACCACTATTTAACATCAGCAGCCTCCTGTGTATGTCAAATTGTTTGTTTTTCTAATTTTGACTTTTTGCTAGAACCGTCAACAAATTATCCAAACCCAATTATGTATTTAAAAATTTTGTACAGTAGTGGCTGGCTTCAGATACACTGCAACTAGTCTGAGAGATTGCAGTGTCAATGAGCGTGTGATTTAGGAAAGCATAAATGGGGAAAATAAGAGCATGGATATTTGCTTTTTTCTGTTTTACTTAAAGAAAACTTGTACTAACTCTTTGAGCCTCTTTCATAGGTCAGACATATTCCATGGTAACAGCAGGCTAGTAGCTTGTCTCTAACACACACCTTAAAAATACAAAACTCCCCTGTGCCTCGGCTCAGTTCAAAGCTTGGAATAAGTCAACAGCAAAATGTAGCAATGATGGCAGGAAGTTCACAACCCAACCCAACCCAACAATTTTATTTATATTTGTCTCTGTATTTATATATGTGTGTGTGTGTGTGTGTGTGTGTGTGTGTGTGTGTGTGTGTGTGTATATATATATATATATATATATATATATATATATATATATATATATATATATAACAATTCTGTAACTGTAACTTCGGTCGTTGCTGTGCTTTTTGGAAGTCGAATTTCCCAGAGGAACCCACCCGAGGGATTAATAAAGTTCTATCTTATCTTATCTTATCTTATCTTATCTTATCAACTCAGCTTAAGAGAGAGAGAGAGAGCAATTTATACTCTGGCCTCCATTTGCTAACACTTTTGGACAGTGGAAGGCAAACTGGAATCTTTACTGTACAAACTGAATAAATTGCCTGGTGAAGTAGCTAATGGGAAAAGCTTCATGTTGCACAGGTCCCTCCATGGTTTGATTAGTTTCATGTTCAAAACAAGGTATTTGCAAAGGCTTTCAGAGCTTTTGGGACATTGAACCTCCATTCCTGAGTAGCTCCACCTAATTATTTTTCTTACTTTTGTAATGCGTAGGTATGTATATCTTTTAAAAGACATGTCTGTGTTAAATGTTCCCTTGCAGATACAGTGAAATGTTTGAATGTCTCCATAATAAGTGGAGTTTATTGAATGAGAAATCAAACATTTGGACCGCTTGCTGGTAATACTTCTGATTCTATGAAGAATCAATATAGCCATTTCATACCTCTATGTGACCTTCAGCATTTGTTGCAGAAAATGAATTTGTGAGATTTCATGTGGACTGAGCAATGATGAGGCCCACTTCTTCCCCACAGTTTTCAGCAATAAAAAAAAGCATCTATGGTTTCTGGGACAGTTCTTTTTATTCTGTGCTTTTAGATATTCTCTGTCTTTGCTAGCGCCTCTGTCTTTTTCAAAGACTGTCATCAATGCTGATGCTGGGCTGCAGCACTTCCTCTCCTCTCCAAATAAATTCTGATGTTTATTGAAGATCTTTTTGGCTCCAGCCAAAAAGTCATTATAAAAACTTCCAACATAACTCAGCAATATGTTGAGGTCTGGTAAGCATGGCCCGGATCGATACAGAGAATCAATTCATGTCACCATCTGCATTAGCTGGTGGTAAATGTAAAGCATCCTTTCAAACAGAGGGCATAAACACCTTGTGGGAGGGTAAGAGACCCTATGTAGGTCAAATAAGACCTCTTCACTCTCAGTTGTGTTGTCTGACACTGACAAGCAGAGGTTAAAGTTCTAGACTGGACTCACACAATTATCAGAGTAGCACCAACTGTGAATGCTGGATGCTTTAGTCAGCATCACTCCTCAGTCTGACCTTCAGCTAACCAGAACAGTTGTTGAGTAAGATAGTTCAACTTACCTGCAATAGGTATGAATCACAACTACTTATAATTTTTGACATCTCTTTGCTTTTTCTTTTAAAGTATCTTCTGTTGTAACTTCTTCTTATTAGGCCTGAGTACTCCAACACTGTAATATAGTGGCAGTTGATCTGAGCCAGTGGCTCATGACTTTTCCTCATGACTTTTCTGTTGTAAAAGCAATTTAATAATGAAAGCATTCATTCATAATGTCTTTTACTCATATAATTATAAGCACTGGTGATGACTGCTACACTGCTTATATGACATAGTGTCATACAGACAGTGTACTGCTGTATGTCTCATTTAAATTAAGTTCTCAGCAACTTCAAACTTTTTCATTAACTGATTATATTGCTAACTGATAAGTAAATGGAAAATATGATAAGAAAACCCCACTGCAATTAAAGAAAGGTGACCACTTCCTCACTTCCAAAATGTTTAAATTAGCTTTAAAATGTACAAAATGTTTATACAGTTGATAGTACTGATGCTTAATTATTTTTCATCTAACTGATCAGGTTTCAGCTCCACAACTGCTCTGTATTTTGTGCGAGGTAATGGCAGTGTGAGGAGCTCAGTCATTCAGATGGGCTCAGAGCCACTGCTCCTTTTAAACTAAACAGGAGCAGTTAAGGAGGCTTGGCCATCCTAAGTGAGGTGTTTCAGGAATTTTGAACCAAGGAGAGACATCTGGGTGTATCTGATATCCCAGTGTTGGTGTTGTTCCCCGATCATTATGTTCAGATTCAGCATTGCAGGTGACCAGTCACATTGTTATGAGTTATAAGTCTTGCGACATGGAATAAAAATCTGCAAATTCAGGAGAAAATCCAAAAAAGGGTCAAGTTTGGGTCAGGGTTGGGGCTGGAGGTTTGGATTTGATCATGTTTAGGGGGTTAAAGGGCTTTTGTTAGGGATATGGAATTAAGGTTCAGGTTTAGTGTGCAATGTGATGGCGTTTCCACATTACAAAATTATTACATCACTACAATGTGATCTGTGACTTGCAATGTTGAACACGGACCAGCATTAGTTTTGATGATCCAGTAACAACACCAACAGGGAAAATCACATAATGCTTAGGGCAGACTCATGGACAATGCAGCTCAAATGACTTGAGATAAGCTGGAGGATGTGGCTTTTAGGCTCTTGCCCCTGCGACCCATACCAGGATAAGCAAAATTAATGACTGGATGGTGAGCAATGCTTAGCACGAACACAGGAAACGGTGTAAACCTTTGGGACAACTGTGTAAACATCATGTAAAACACGAAGCACAGTTTTATTTCCAGCAAATCAATTATTTTTAGGAGCTGCAAATGACAGCCTTTTAGCTGACACAGTTTTATGAGAAAGTATTACCTCGGGGTGAGAATTTTGACTTAAGCAGGAAGTAATCAGCCTTTTTTTCAGCTGATAATTTGCAGCATCATAATTGGCATGCCTTACTTAAAAAAATACAACATCTTGCTCAGGGATAAAAACGGGCGTGTCTACGACAAGCATACAAGAAAAAAAATATTTAGGGAAAAAAAAACCCTGAATTCTCAGATGACTGTGTCCGTCTGTGAAGGGAAAAGCGCAGTATTATTTTTTTTCTTTTTCCTGTTTGACAGATTAAAGGAACACTGATTAATTGGTCTCTCTGATGCTACTTTTAATGAACAGCGAGGTCGGACCGTTGGGGGCAAATTAGCTTGATCCTCTTTTTGCAGAACAGAATTAATGAAACCCCTATGGATTAAAGCTGGAGTGTGCTGTGGATCCTTGCTCATGTGTAGTTCGAATACTTCACACTTCACAAAAAAAAAATGTTTTATGAGAATCAAGAATGGAAAGGTTCACCGGTTAGCCTTTGTAATGCAATAAAGCTCCCATTAATGTGATTATCAGGCACTATCATCATTAGGCCGTTCAACATCACATCATAAAACTGTGAAAAAAAACAAATATAGGCAGTTGGTAAACTCTGAATCAGAGCATAAGATCTATTTACTACATACTGCTGTGCTTATGGTTACACCATAAGTAATTGCACATGGATTTTCACATTAATTGAGTCATGCTATTATGTATAATTAATCCCTTTAACCTCTAGACCCCAGTGGTTTCCCCTTCTGAAAAATCACAGGCAGTGAGAGAATGATGCAGGACTTTAAAGAACAATGTGTTTTCACACCACGAACAGTGTGACTGCCGTCGTTAACTTCTTAGAATAAAGCACAGTGCAGACACAGTGCATCTCTGAGAGCAGTGTACTTTTGCAGACTTGGTGTTTGCAGTCTGCAGAAGGCAGAAAGATGCAATGTGAAAAACAGTCATTTACATAAAGTGGCCAAACAAAGTGGGATCAAACTGAAACTTGAAAATTAATTGCAATTTTCTCTTTGAAATCATGACAGCCTTTTACTACACCAAATGGGTTTTTCTGAATCTACAGATATAAAATCATCATCATGCTAATCAATAGTGGCATATGCGTGTCTGTATGTTTGTTCCAAGGTGCCTGCTTAAATCTTGATGAATCTTAGCCAATAAACTACCTACGGTAAAACAAACAAACAAACAAAAAAAAAAAAAACCTCTGTATAGTGATTGAATTACATGTTTCAAGCAAAAATCACTTATTTATTTATTTATTCTTCTGTTGTAGTTGAATATAGAAACTACTCACTAGAATAATTCATTGTTATTAGACATGTAAATTGAACTTAACATTTGTAAATTCATATTACACGTGCATTTTAATAGTTACCAGAAGGTTTCAGAGAACAGTGGGCAGAGGATGTTTCTGGACTTTTGCATGCCAGGTACAAAGAACCATGATCGACCTAGACGTTTGCAAGTAAATACTGCAAACCGTGGGTGTGGCAGTTTGTTCCATTGACATAAACTATTGCTTTGCTTATCAGTCCTTTCCACTTTTTCGGCCTGTGCAATTGTGTGGTTTAACACTGCTAGTTAACACTAGTTAATGCTGCTTAAATGCAGGTGTATTTATAACTTTCTTGTGTAAATGTAAATTTGTCTGTGTTATTGTGTAAATACTTATGCTATTGTGTACTTCAAACACATGGAGAGATGCCAAACTGCCTTTCATTTTTTTTGTAACAATGACAATAAAGAGCTATTCTATTAAAATCATTTTAGTTGTAATTTAATAATAATTAAGCTATTAAGGCTTTTGATTTGTAGTTAGATCAACACTTAAAAATAACTGAAAAGATATGTGTAACAATCAACACAAACAGCTGACGACAATATGAGCTGTACACTGATAGGTTTGTAGTTTGAACCTATTCGCTGGAACGTTCAAGATAATTTATTTGCACAGCAAAAGCAAGACACAAGTAGGCAAAGTTCTTCGTGTTACTCGTGCATGAGGAAGAGAACCACGACAAGCGCCGTTCCTTCGCTTGACCCCAGTCGCTCTCGTCTGCTCCCCCGTAACACTGCTCTTTTATTGAGGTCACATGAATATGCATAGGTTCATTAACATACGACGTATACATACACACAAAGAGTACCTTGCCTGTGCGTTGTGTAAGTGTGTGTGTGTGTGTGTGTGCGTGTGTGTATGTGTGTGTGGGGTCAAGATGTGACCCTGTGAAGACTCCCCAAAGCTGGTGCCAGGAGTCTAGCGGTCCATCTAAACAAAAGGCCCTTACACTCAAACAGATATACGTGTGTTTACTGTACCATATATCAGCAAGAGAAGATACGACCTCTCCCAGGAGGTGTGTGATCTATGCCAGAGCACTCTGTAGAGGAGTGAACGCACCCCCCTCTTCATGCTACACAGAGTTGTTACAGACCTCCTAGGATTAGACATTCTTTCAATCTACAAATGATTATATACTTCTAAGCATATATGAGTAAATATTTCTAAGCATAAATTACAATAAACAATACAAATCTAACATACACCATACAGAATCAAGCTGTTCCCAATAGTACCAAATGATTAGTAATTGAATATTTCCTTTAAAAGTTTCATTCTACTGCACACAGTCTACTATACCATTCTACTGTGCCAAGTCTAATGCCTGCCTTATAATGAATTATACTAGTCACTGTAACGATTTTCATTTAGAAAATTAAAATGTAAAAATATATAAAATGATGAAAGTAACGTTTTGGGATGTAAACCAAACAATGACCGGAACGTTTTTGATCATTTGACTAGACTAGATAAGCCTTCAGTCAGCAATAAGTAGGTGGAATTTGAAATGAATATAGAAAATATTTAAAAAAAAAAAAACAACTAAATATGACAACAAAAGTATGAGAGTAGTTATGAAAAACTGTTATTTGTTTTTTTATACAAATATGCTCTTTATGTTAAACTGAGTAGAATTAGTCAGTTTGTGTTAATTGTGGTTCAGTAAAGAAGAAATACTACACAGAATAATAAAGAAATTCATATTAATTTTCTAGAAACCAACATGGAACAGGACAGCTCAGAGTAAGTTATATTCATTTTGAAAGAACAGTAAATTTCAGGCACCTAAGTTTTTGATATGAATTTACACATTGGTAGAAGAATTTCCATCCAGGAAGTAAAGAAAGTGCTCACTCCTCTCAACTGTCTCCTTTGTAGTAGTAGCTATGTGGGTGGAGGTGTGAATAAGGTTCAGCCACATTTCTTTCTGCTTTGATCTATCTCCTCTTGTAGGCAGCAATGGTTCCCCTCAGTGGCCATAACACGCCAACAAGATTAAATTCAGGCAGAATAAATACATTTGCTTCTTTTGAATTGGATGACTGGATGCTCCACTTTGGCTCTGATCCATGTTGAAATTTTGCTGAATTTTACAAAAAGTGTTCAAGTGCAAGTTTAAATTAGTGGAATATTTTTTAAATAAATTACAGGACACACACACAATTTAATAAGACAAAAACAGGGTTTTTACAATTCTAGCAAACTTAGAAGCGAATATTTCACATGACCACCTTATTTCTTAACACAGTCTGAATTCTCTAAGGCAAGCTTTCTTGTCATTTCTTTAGTCCTCGGGAATAGTTCTCCAGACTTTCCAAAGCCCTTTCTTCCAATATGGGTGGTTTTTGTTCCCTTCTCTGTCAAGATGATCCCACACTGCTTCAATAATCACCAATCCATGAGGTCCATGGTGTTTTTTTTTCTATCCAGGTATGCTTTTACTGCATTGGCAATGTGTTTGGGATCACAATCATACTAAGAAATGAAGCCACTGACAATCTGATGCTTTCCAGATGGTGCTGCTTGATGGATGAAAATGTGATTTTTCTATATTCATAATTTGATCAGCTTGACAAAGATCCCCAACATCGCTGGCTAAAATGCATCCCCATACCGTGAGTCTCCACCATGTTTTACAGATAACTGTAGACACTCACTGTTGTGTAATGACTGAACCAAAAATTTTAAAATTGATACAATTTCTGACGAGGCTTCAGGTCAGGTCTTTGCTGGATTTTTTCCTATCTCTTAAGGAAATGACTTTCAAACACTGTTCATCTGTTGCAGATGTTTTTCTATCGCTCTCACTTCTTCTTTTGTCTTCCACTTGTCCAGTTTGCTCAATTTCTTTTATTGACACACTGCATACCATGCTGTTGTCACCTAATGGCTCTTTGATAGTCATCTTGTTGATGCAAAAATATTCTTTTATGCCTGTCAGACAACATTTGACATGGTCTCTAGATTCAAATAATGACAGAAATGGAAACAAGCTCTGTATGTTTGTGGCAGGTGGCCAGTCAAAAAGCAGCCAATGTCCAAAGAAAAGATTTGACATACTAATAGAAAGTATTACTTAAGGCCACTTTAAATAAGGTACTCATTGGAAGCAAAATATAAAGGGATTAGGGTGGCTCCTGAAATTTCCACACAGTATGAGTATGAGTATGTCTCATTTTATGGGTACATAAGGCCAGTTAGCTAGCAATGGGAGCCGATAATGTCTTTTATATAATAATAATGGATTGGATTTATATAGCGCTTTTCAAGGCACCCAAAGCGCTTTACAATACCACTATTCATTCACTCTCACATTCACACACTGGTGGAGGCAAGCTACAGTTGTAGCCACAGCTGCCCTGGGGCAGACTGACAGAAGCGAGGCTGCCATATCGCGCCATCGGCCTCTCCGGCCATCACCAGTAGGCAAGTAGGGTAAAGTGTCTTGCCCAAGGACACAACGACCAGGACAGAGAGCCCAGGGATCGAACCGGCGACCTTCCGGTTACAGATGTGATTCCCAACCCCCTGAGTCACGGTCGCCCCTATGTAGAACATTAAAAAACAAATCTAAGCAGCTGAGTGCTATGTGTCAGCAAAGGCAACAGCTGTGCATGGAGGACTGGACATTTAGTAATTAAACGCACTATAATGTTGACTCATTTTTGTAACATGTAGTGGACATGTGTCATTTCCATTTGCACAGGAGTCCAGCCACTTTTCCTCTTCCAGCCCACGTATTACATCATGTAGATTACTCTGCCATCATTGCTCACTAGCCGCCTCCCTCACAGCATAACAGTGTTAGCAGTTCTGACAGCACTACAGCTAGCCACTTTGGGATAGCTTGGTTTTTTGGGGGAGGTTTTTGTTTTGCAATCTGCAGGGAAGACTAGAGAGCACTCTGCTTGATCAGAGCAGCAGACCACAGCCAGCAAATGCTGCCTGACAGAACACACATAGCTTATTGATGATGACATGTTTCGTTTTGATGGTTCAAGCAAATGCTAAACATGCTTTTGCAGTTCCATTTTCAAAAACTGAGCCTGAGGTAAAGAATACTGGCTCCTACTAAAAAGCTGGAGCACATCCGCAGAGTGAGGTTGCCCTTTCAGTTGTGCTTTGTCTTCCATTCTTATGCCAGTTCAGAGAAAATATCTTATGTGTAGGGGTATCTGAGAGCATATATCTATGTGCTTTTGTCAGCCTCTCCAGTATACATTTTATGGCTTGGGAGCTCTGTAGCTAGAAGATATAGTGGCGGGGTGCAGCACGTGACATTGCAGAAGAGAAATTTGCACTTAGGGTTGTCATATGGTGTGTGGATATGGTGTCCATAAACCCTGAGGGTAAGAATGATAAAAAACCCTGTTTTGTTGTATTGCAGGGGAGAATTCTCCCATTAACTTTGGTTTGATTGCATATAAACATGGCACGCAGGCGGCAGAGTGCTTGTTTCCAGAAATCCCTGGCTGAGCATTGCTGTATCTGCTGCCAAGTGAGGTAGGTTACATGGCTGGGAGCAGAGTAGCCTCAGCCATGGATGGCAGCCTGCAAAGACCACTGTCTGGTGCCAGGGTTACGGGTATGTAAAGGGAGGCAAGTGTGCCCATTACACTCTTCCTCACCAGCCGAGTGTGATCTGCTATTCTCCCTCCCTCTATCTCTGTCCTTCCTCCATTTGGATCAAGCTCCAGCTCCAAACGCCTTTCAGCAGCTTTCTCTTTATCACACTGATACACTCTCATACCAAGAATATAAACACACTGACTCGCTCACACACAAATTCTCAGCCTTCAATCCATCCCATGCTGTACAGACAAATCAACAGTTGGAGCCAGAGGCTTGCTGCCCATCTGGTCGGCCATTTCCAGCCGGTCCCAGCGTGCAAATAAAAAAAAAAAAAAAGAGAGAGAAAACCATCTAATCCCCATCCTGACTTAGAAGTAGAGGGTCTGATAGTTTCCCCCAGTCAAAGTCAAGGATGGCAAATACATCTGTGTCCCCAAACTCGCTAATCTCTCTCCCTTTCATTCTGCTTTGCTTTTTCTCACTCTTTGTCTCACACTCACCCACACACCTCGCCTTTTCTCTCTCTCTCTCTCTCTCAGTCAGAAAGTATATATCCTGTGGAGGTTTCATTGTACTAAATCCAAGGGGGGAAGGCCCACTTTGCAGACACAGCAGCAGCTGATGTACTGTACTCCGCAGTGATTAGTGGGAGACTGGCTCGCTGCAACTGTCAAGGCGAGGGCCGAAAGACCTGGCAATTGTGTCAAACATTGGAGCAGATTGCAAAGTGCACTTTAAAAGCACTTCTTCATTTATGCTGGAGATGATTTGGCTCAAATCCGAAGTTGTTAGTGATGCGGCACTTTTTTTTTCTTTTTTTTTTTTTGCTGGCCTAGTTTGCACTCATGGAGGAATGAATCATAAACAAAGCCTTGTTGTGAAGATGATAAGGCTTTTATTGCAGAATGTAATATTGTGCTATCCAGATTCTCTTTGCCTTCTGGCAGTGGCAAAATATGTGGCTAAATAAAACTCACTTTGGCTTACACACTCATAATTCTGTTAAGGGGAAAAAAATAAACATGAATGCGTTACCAAGAGCAGCAACAATATCAGCAATTTTAGCAATAAGCTCTACTGCATAAGAGAGTTAGTTATATGGCTGCAGAACACCTTAGCTGTCTTGTGATTTTATTCAAGGAAGGTTGGCTGGAGAGGCACACGTTTCTTTTATTCACACGTTTTTTTATGTAGCTACAAAACACAGCGCTTCACACCTGGGAGCATCATTCTATAGCCATTGTTTTCAGTAGCTGGCCAATGAGCAGCTCCAGTGGAGCAGTGGGAGGTTAATTGGATAGCTCAAGGGCATTTTGATCTTTGTTGTCATGGGAGCGCACATAGGTAGTTGTTCTCCTTCCCTAATCAAATTTTAAAGCAGGTTTGAAAAGCCGACCTTCCAACAAAGGCCTTCTTCCTTTCTGACCCATATGCTGTAAATGCTGCACATACAGCAGATTTGTATGCCAGAGCAAGAAATGAGCACCTGTTTGAGTTAGACACAAATTTAAATGTCATCACCTTCTTCGATTTGAGCAGCAAAGTTGTTGCTTTGGCTTCATTCTCAGATGACAACTGAAGCTGTCAAAACAATATGTGAAATCCTTCAGAACACCTCCTGTCTTATTGTTCCTTGTACACAAGGTGCTGTGATGTTTTAGCAAATGACTAAAGACAGTTGTCTGCATTTGAACAATATTTTGGTTGTACCTGTCAGGGCAAAAGAGATGTTTCTTTCTATACTTGTATTCTTCAAAACATGCAGGTATTACTTCTTTATCCAAGTCATCCTGTGCAGAAAGTTCAACTAAGGCTCAAAATATGCTGAACTCACAGGTTTATAAGACTGTATAGTCTTGAGCCACCCTCTTTACATTTTTTTGCAAATTTTTAAAAGTGTTGTTGAGCAACAGATCTGCAGGTTTTTTGAAGGTCTTTAAAAGTGTAAAAAGAAAACCCTCTTTCAATAATTCACACTATTCCAGTCCTTGTATCTGACCAGTTTAAGAAGATCCATCCATTTATCCATTCATTTTCTGCTGCCCTTCCAGGTTCAGGTCACGGGGGCAGCTGTCTGAGCAGAGAAGTCGGCCTCGGTGTGTCCCTGGATGAGCTGGAAAAGGTGGCTGGGTTGAGAGATATCTGGACTTCTCTGGTCAGACTGCTGACACCACCATGGCTGAGATGTCATCTGAGAGATAATCTCTATGCTGGAAAGTCCTGGCTCTGCCACAGAGTCTTCCTTTGGTAGTACATGGCCAGAATACCTCACGTAAAATGTTCCAGGAGGCATCCTAGTCAGATGCTCGAACCACCTCAACTGGCATCTTCTCCTTCTTGAATGAAGAATTTTAAGGAGAGCGCTTGATGTTTGCTGAACCACTTAACACAACCTACAAGTCCTCAAGGGAGGAAATAATTTTAAGATGCATCTGACCCTTGAGTGGGGGTCAGATGCATCTTAAAAGTGGACCCTTCATCCACTGTTCACTGAAGCTTCATCAGAAATGGTCCTGGAGGAAGGGGGGATGTCAAAAGGCCATTGCTAAGGAAAGGAAACAAGAAGCGGTATACCAAATTGCACAAGAACTGGACAGAAAATCAGTGACAACAGCATGACAGTGATCCCAAACACTCTGTCAATGCAGTGAAGACATGCCTGGATAGAAAAACACACAATAGAACTGTCAGTCACTGACTGGTCCTCAACATTAATGAAGTAGTGTGGGATCATCTTAAACAAACATATCCTCCAAAAAGCCTGGAGAACTATTCCTGAATACTACTTAAAGAAATTACAAGAAAGCTTCTCTAAAAGAGTTCAAGCTATGTTGACGAATAAAAGTGACCACAGCAAATATTGACTTCTAAGCTTGTTAGAACTGTACAAACTCAGTTTTTGCCCTGTAGGTTTTATCCAATACCGGTGCCAAACCGGTACTTTTGAAACGGTGCCGGTGCTTAAATGGTGCTTAAACCAGTGCTTAAAGAATGGAGAACACAAAATTGGTCCAAAAACCTCATGTTCAGCTGTTTTTTTGTAAAAAGATAACAATGTTAGCCTTTTCTGCAGCTATAGGGGATTTATGGCATAACTCTTGGCTGGAAGCAGTGCTTAAACAATGGAAAAAACACAAACGTTGTCCAAAACCTCTCATGTTTAACTGTTTTCCACTTTTTCTTTGGTCATTTTAGCCTTTTTGGCCAGGGTGAAGGGAGTATCTGCCATCAAACAAGAAGACAGCCGCATGTAGCTATGATGATGTTTGCTAGTTCAACTTACATGCATTAATGTAACTCAACGTAAATTACACACGAACAACATTAAGCTACTCATGCAGAGAAGAACGGCGGCTGCTGCCATCATCATCCGTCATCATTTCTGCTACACTGGCAGGGCTAGGGGCCAGGACTCTCCTCTTTGTGTTTTTGGGGGATGTTGCTAACTCCGGGTCCGATAACAGGCAACCCACGCGCAGTAGATGTGCTCGGTGTGAGGTCTCGCAGCAAGCTATCAAATACGGCGCATTTCTCGGCTTTTAAAAAAAAACGCTATGCGTCGCCAGGTGTTTCATCGGATTTGAGGTGTTACCTCCTTTGACAGTATCACAGTATCAGCTTAAAGCACTTGTTGCAGGCTGCCGAGTTTGCATATTTTGCTGTGAAGTACAGCCAGACTTTTGACCGCTTTGCCTTGGTCATTTTTAATCTGTAGCTCTGCTCTAAAAGAACGTACGTACCTGGCCCCGCCTACTATCCTCGGAAACGTAAAATGATTGGCTAGAATCTAAAGTGTATCACAGCTCAGGAAAAAAAAGCATCGAAATAAAGCACCGAAATGTGCGCTGCTTTTCGTTCTGGTTACTACCGTTTATGTCAGAACCGGTGCCATGATGGCACCGGATACCGGTACCCATCCCTAGTCACATGCTTAGCATTTAACAATATAAACATAAGGCTAGGGTCTCATGCACAGACACAAATTGCAGTTCTAATGAGGACACACACACAAGTGCTTTCAATTAGTATTGGTGTTTAAGTTTTAACACAATGTGACAGCACGTTTTAACAGCAGAATGCTGGTGGGAGGCTATAGTACTAAAAGCCTGACTGCTATGTTTAGTCTTGGCTTTCTGAAGGACTTTGTTCCAGGAGTCTTTTGGTTTGTTCAGATACTTTGTAAACCTAAGATGTGCTGCCATGTTGTTTTTAGATAGAAGAGGCTTTCTCCTGGTAATCATTTCAAACAAGCCATTTTTATCTCATGAACTTTAACATTTAAAATGCTAAGTGAGGTGTGTAGTGTCAGATGTAGTTCTTGAGTTTTTTGCTGTTTCTCTGAGTATTACACAGACTGATGTCGGGATGAATTTGCTGGGATATCCACTCCTGGGAAAACTAGCAACTCGTATCAATGTTTTCCACTTGGGAATAATCTTCCTTACTGTACAATAATAGTTTTCAGATTGTTTGGAAATGGCCATGCAAACCTTTCTAGGTTGATGGGAAGCAACAATTGCTTCTGATCACTACTACTGTCATTCTTCCTTAGCATTGTGTTAACACACCAGAATATTTTATAGAGGTGCTCACACTGCACCTGATGCTACTTACCCTCTTGTACTTAGTTTTTTTTATACATATTGCTTTTTGTTAAAAAAAAATATTAACACTGTACAATGTTATGTTCATTTGAGGTTTAGTTAATGTTAAGATCTGCTAAGGACCAGATTATTCTGATTATTTTCTGATATGTAAAACCTTAGACTTGCCAGAGCGTGTTCTTTGTTTTTGCCATGAGTTTACCTCCATGCTCAGACATGATGAAGCACAGACATGCACTGACCAAGTTGGGCCCTAGCCAATTTATGTTCATGGTCAGGCTTTTTTTTTTTCAGGAATGTGTAGATACATGTTCATAGAAGAATATTAATAGAGAATAACCATCACAGTAGAGCTTCACTAAAAGCTTTAAAGTACCTGATATGTAATGGAAAATTAGGCAGTCAGAGCTTTTAGGGATTATTTTGTAAGGATAATTCTATATGTAATGCAATTGTCCTTGCACACACTCACACACACTCACACCTGTTATTGTCTGCTTCCTGCCTCTCGCTCATTCAGCTCCTCTTGTCCTTACCACTCCTCTTTATCTGTAGCAGTCCCACTACTAGATCACTGTTAAGACTATAATTAATGTGCAAATAACACTCAGAGATCATTTGGGGGAGAAAATTATACTTCTGGCATGTGTCCACTTTGAGATTTTTTGTCTTTGTCAGAAAATTCATAAAAAGAAATAATGCAGGCAAAATTCCCCAGATACTCGTTTCTTTTATTGTGAGGTGCAACAGGTCCTATGTTGATAAGGAGCTAACACACACACAGGATTTCATGCACGTGTGAGTCAGTTTTATTTCGTTTTAGCAACTCTTTTGACGGTTCTCGGCACCAGTCACTCAGGAACAGCTGCTCCATTCCACACACACACTCCCGCGTCTCCGCCATCACTATATATACACAGAGAAGAAGAAGATCAATACGTTGAGTGGCAACACCTGCCCTCTCTGGCAGAGCGGGCAGGTGTTGGCGTGAGAGTGTGCAAGGTGGTACAGTGAACTCTGCGAGCTCACTGTACCACCCCTCCACTGCAGCAGGCCAGAGACCACACCCCTGCCACAAAGTGATACCCTGGTTTCTTCATTCAGATCAAACCACACTTTCAGGTCATAAATCCTGCTGCTACAGCTGACCGGATTATCTTGCATGTGATTTCTGTTTTCTCAGAAACTTTAAAGTTAACTGCAATGCTTTCATTTGATAAACCCACTCCTGCTGGTTTCACTCTTTTGGAAATACCTGTAATTGTTATCCAAGTTTGGAAGAGGCCACTAATCTCACTGGTGTAAAAGAGAAAGAATCAGGTGAAGTACACACTTCTGCATTCTACCCATGATATCGTTATGTAGGTTTCTTTTCTTTTCTTTGCCTCTTGGATGGACCCCCAGCTGTGTGTGGGGCCCCTGGAGAATCCAACCTAGAAAACAGGTCAAATAAATGAACAATAGCAGGCAGTTTAACTCACATTCCTTTGTTTTATAAGTTGTGATTACTTAAAAAAGAAGCATTTAAGGATGAATATTTGATGGTAGTTTCCAAATTAATTACAAAACACTTCCAACTGAAACAAGGCAAATTATTTTTCTTTGATGACTTGTACAATGAAATAACATATTTTCAAAATAACATACTTTGAGAAGTAAAACTAGTGAAACTTCAACTGACAGAAACATGAAAGCCTCTGTTTTGCTCGCAAAATATAGGCAAACAATCACAGTAGACAATTAATTTTTATTAATGTTCCAAAACATTTCCAGATGCTGAAAAAGCAACTGCATGTGTCACCATAAGCTACAAAAGCCACAGAAGCTAGCAGTAAGTGTGACTTTGATTAGAATAATATTCCTCCTCACAATACGTGCAAACTAAGTGCTCTTGAGCATCTGAAGAGTGTTTAAAAGTATTTACATTGATCCACAACAGCAGTGGATGAACCTTAGAGAATTAAAGTCTGGTACTTTAGAAGCCACTAGGACAAGACGTTTGAGGAAATTAGAAGATAAGGAACATTTTAATCATTCTGGTTTACAGTGACTTATTTGTTGACATAAAGGCTTGATTTGCTTAATTTACTTAAGGGCTTTATAGGTTAACTGTAATCTTTTGCTTGCCTGATAAATATTCTAAAGGAATGAAGAAAAACTGTTAAGACTTGAAAGGTCAAAGGTAGAAAAGTGTGATATTTGGGTGGAAGTATGAGCTGATACCACATAGGAACAAACTTATTATATTCTAAATAATATCCTGTAAAAGGGCAAAAACAGTTACAAATACAAAATGGCAATAAGGATGAACAGAGTTATTTCCTGTTTTTTTGCTATAGAAATATAATGTTCCAAAAAAAAAAAAAAAAAGAAAACTTCAGTTATGAGCATCCCTTCAGGTCATTGTACTCAGTCACGAGAAAGCAATGCATAACAACTGGCATTTGGACAAGTAAGGCTGTATGCGTATGACTGATGGTGGAGTGGATGATGAGGAAGTGCCATCACATACAGTGCGAAAAGCCCGAAGAGAGCAGTTCAATTTCAAACACCTTACTGATACCTGATAACTTGAATAAGTAAGCATGACGGACAAAAGAACATAACAAAACACTGAGGTTGGCTGACACTTAAGTAAAATATCTGACCACAAAGCACAATGCTTGACATTGCTTTTAAAGCCTACTCCATAGCCTGTAGCCCCGAAGCTGTCGCCTTTTCAGGTGACTTTTGGTTCCAGATAACTAGACCTGTGAGAGCACTGTGGACCCTACTCTAGCTTACTGTGGTGTGAAATTGCATACGCAACCTTGAAATGATTCCCACAATAGCAGATGGTCTTAGCAATGGAGAAAAATACATTTTGCTCGCCTGTCTGAAGAAGGAAGGTGACAATAAACGAAAGCTTGATTAGAAAACGGCACCTGGGGGGTTATGACAGGTGACGGCAGAATGAGCCTCTTCACATTCCTAACTGAAGAAAAATAAATTTCATCTTTGATGGAGCACACTATAAAAAGGTTTATTATTATTTTTGGTTAAAGTATATATCTTTATTTATCTTTTGCAGTTCCTTGGCCTCAAAGGACAGAAACTGGTTTCAGCTTCAACATGTTTACAGTAAAACAACCAAAGGAGCTGCTCTTTATGAATATTATTAAATTATTATCTGAAATCTGTTTAGGAATTTTAAAAAGTATATTTAAATGTGATGGCAGATACATAAATATGTTTCCAATGTTCTACATCAGGGGTGTCACATATGAGGCCCGGGAGCCACCTATCAAACAGACTGGATACCTTTGAAAAATTTAAAGGAGGAAATCAATTTTTACTCTATTTTCAAGAGTTTTACAGTAGTAACTAATAGTTAAACCATTAAATGATAGTTTTTTACAGCATCTGCAATAGAAATTTCCGAAAAAACAGAATGTTTTCTGTGAGTTCAAAACCTTTTCTGGTTCAAAATCACTGAATATCTAGGCAATTCTATCAATTTATTTTGTACAGTTTATTTTAAGCCCAAATGGTCATGTTAACAGATTTCATTCAGCAGCATTTCTTTATCATCTATAAAAATGTTATCATTGACCAAAATAATGTTTTTTTTTAATTACCTTTTTTGTTCTTTATACTAAGATAATTCACACATTAAATAATTTAAACTTCTTTACACCAACAGAAAAGGGAGTTAACTTGTCTTGCCCACAATGTACATGATTTTGACATCTTTTGTCAAGAGAATATAAAATATAGTTTCATATTTTTATAGCTCATTCCAAGCATCTGAACGCAAATGTAATATAAACATGAGGTATAGCTAATGTTACAATGTCCTACAACCTGACATTCTAAGCAGGGAAGAGCCAGGAAAGTCTTAGCACGTAGCACTATGCTCTTTTCTGTTTGTTAAGGATGATCATTGCATTATTTCAGTGAACATGCAACGAGTAAGAGTTGCAATATAGAGTAGAGGGGAAAAAGTATAAAAGTAGTGAACTGAGATACAAAGTAACAAACAGATTCAACATTCATAAGCCCCATTCAGATACCCCATCAAAACAGCATCTTGTTGGTATGCTCATCATATTAAACAGTGCATGTTTAGCCAGCCAAGGCCACGTGTGCCTTTCAAAATGTTTAAGTTCTCCTGTTTTTTTCTCTTGTATTGGCAGGCTCAGAAAATCCTCTGACTATAAGGGACTGATCCCACTGAACATGGGATGTTCAGTGGGATCAGTTACCATTATAACTTCGGACTGGGTAAATTTTATGGACATCATATGGACGTCTATGAAAGTTGCAGGGAATTTACATGATTCATAAATGTAATATTATTTATTTACAAATATCAACATTATTGTTATCAAAATGATATCTATGAATATTATAAACAAACACGATTTACTTTGGTTAGCCTATTGATTTATTCAGTGCATGTGGTTTTTTGTTTTGTTTGATAGTTTACATTTTCCTGTTTTTTCTTTAACTGGTTCGTTTATTTTAATTAATCACATTGTTTGTAAACATGTTAAAATTGTCATTTATTGAAATATTCAAAACATAGAAATCCATGTTAAAATGTAAAAGTATTTGGAAAAATTTTAGAATTCCTTTTAAAAGGAGTAAAATGTGTTTGATAAGATAAAAAGAGCATTTGCATTATTTTAATTTTTGTGGGGTTGGAATCCAGTTTTATTGTGAATTAAGAGGAAGTGAGGGTAGGAGCACCAGGTTCAGGGTGTGGTGTTGGACCTGACAGGAGATCTGTGTTGCAAGGACAATCCACATGCCTTCAATGCTGTGTGCCTTGGGTCCTTCTTACCACAATATGAAACTACAGTTTAAGTCCTTCCAGAAAGAAAATCATAAAACTATTTAATGGAATGTTCATAGTGTGATAAATACTTATTTTATCAGAAGTGCCACACAGAAATATTGAGTATACGTACTGTAGCTGATGTACTGTGACATGAACTAAAGCTGCATTATAGCGCTGATTGCCAAGTTTTATTTGATTCCATATACAGTTTCCGCTCAGTGTATACTTGGAAGTCTACTAAAGAAAGAAGAGGAGATATGATGGAAAAAAAGGAAAAGAAGACTCCTGTATAGTTCAAATAAACAGGCTACGGCACAACTCAGATAATGCACACAGCCTCAAGGGCCTGGAATTTTTCCCACTGCAAGTGCAAAGCTGATAATAATCAAGAAATTACAATACAAGCAATTTTATGACATCCTTATTGTGCATCAAAGTGCACTTTAAACAAGGGAACTCGCTAAAGATGCTGAATCATACAAACGCAGTATGAGTGGACTGGTGCTTTAAAACCAGACTGTTTGTTTGGTGACTCTGGCAATGATTTATGAGGCAAATTCAGATGGAACCATTTTCTCATTAGAGAGAAAAACATTGAACCAACCTCCTCTCTTACAGCTTAGTGAACTAAATGCTCGGTGATTGATGCTGACGCTGATGCGGTTAGTGCACATTCAGACTCCCAATCTAAATTGCAGATGATGTCACAGCACATGTGGCTGCCATCTCTGCACTCTTCTATATTCAAACAACACGAGCAAATAATGAATTACTTTTAGGAGGTCAATAGATCCACATCACTTATACTTGTTGATTTAGTGTCATTAGCTATTTAATCACAGCAAATATTCAGTGCAGACACAATTTAAGTGGACAAGCGCCAACTGTTGCTTCACTTTTCTCTGCCCTTTCCTTTGCGTCTATTCCTTACCATCCTGATATTCTCTCATCATTCACCCACTGTTTTGCTCCATTCTTATCTTAGTTTCACACTGCAAGTGTCCTAATCAAGTTAGTAAGTCCATTTATCTGTTGCATTGAGGAATCAAAGAACTGTAGCTGATTGATCATCAGTAAGCTCAGTCATCATTTGTCCAGCAAATCAGATTTGCACGCATTCTCTGCTAAATGGATTTATTTTTCATCTTCTGCAGCAAGTGTCAAAATGGACAACACTGTGATCTTTAGATCTTTTATTTGAAACAATATCTACCACAAAAATCCCATGTGAAAGACTGAAAGGAAACACCAATCATCCCCTTCAAAGTCAGATGAGATACATGCACAACCACCAAAACCTCCCTTTCTTTGTGGTTGCAGTAGATAAACACACAAACACATTAGCAGTGAAGTTTTACAGTGAGTGCAAATCCTCATGTTTGGAGTTATCAATTAAATATGGTATTCTTCCAGATAATGGACTAAAACCCTTTACCCTGGTTGTTTGCTTAAACATCTAAAATAATGTTAGAACAAGTAGTTTTAGCTTTCTAAACCTAACTAGATGTCACACTGGGCCAGTTTTGATTTTCTGGGATGAGGTTTTACAGTCATTTGAGGAATCCAGAAACCTATTTGATTAACTCATCTCTTTGTTTGATTAATCATATTCTACTAGACGTCTGTTGCTCATTCATCTCAGTGGCCTGGGGCCACCTGGTTCCTGCTGGCACCCCACACCTCTGGCTGTACCTGAGGTGCATTTAGGGGAATTTAGAGGCCAGGTTTCAATGAAAGCAGACAGAATAATCTGTGAAATAAAAAAATACCTGGTCCTGCTGCATAATAAGTTGGCAGATCATTTCTGGAACGCGGCATAATGATGCTGTAGTGATTGGAACAGTCTTTATTGGCATAGACACATGTACCATGTAATAAATGACGTAAAGAGAACTTCCCAAAAGTTACACTATAAATGGTCGCACAGCAAATCATTTTATTTGTCTGGTAATTCTGTTAAAAAATGTTCTAAAAGTATTAGAGGTGCGGTTTAATGATTTAAATGAGTGAAGTGAAGCACAGCAGACGACTCTTGTCAACCAAAGTGGAAACACCTCAGTGTTCTCTATACATAGGGGTAAAAACATGATATTTGTTTGCTAAGAAAAAGACAAAGTTGGAGGATAACTGATAGTGAAAAGGGGGGACAGCGATACTGACAGCAAGTTTTAAAATTTGAGAGTTTGGAGTTTGTTTGGAGTAGATAGTTAGTGCGTAGTGTAGTAGTTGTCTTTTGTTTTGTGTGTCAAAACAATGAATTTTTCCTCAGATACCATGATTTTTGTGTAATTTTAGAACCACTGCATTGGTACAATATTTTCAAATGACAAAATAACTCTAATTTCAGACATGTGGAGTTGTGCTGAGAATATATACCATACAAGGGATGGTAAACAGTTTTTAAAGGTTAAACATGGAGCTGAAATCAAAAGCAGTCAAAAACAATTATACCCCCAGAAGGTTAACACTGAAATCTATGAATACTGACTCACTTTGGAGGCAGCCTCAAGTGGCCACACAAGGAACTGCAGTGTTTACCACTTCCATAATAGTGTCATAGTGTACCGAACATAAGAATTTTTACTGAGATACACAAAATCTTGCACGTGCCACATATGTGAGTAAATGTATGCAAAGTCTGCTTCTCTTCATGGACAATGCTCTCTAATACTTCTTCCAGTAAAGTGTATATTCATGTGTGTGTGCAGCATGTTTGGACAGGTCAGATCTAATGATAATTAGTGAAAGAGGGGGGGGAGTAAAGCGTTGGAAAGAGTCTCCTCAAAACTCTATTTATAGCAGACCTGGTCCAGAGGCATGAAGCCCACAGGGAGAAAAAACAAAGTCATAGATCAGCCTGAGGGGAAGTAATTAGGACAGATATTTAAACTGAATAATGCAGACTTGCTGAAATATTGAAACCACCTAAACTTTATTAATTAAGTGCTAATCTGGTGAACAGACTTGTTTCATGTCTCCCTTATTCTGTGCCAGCTGAATTATTCAGGGACACGAAGGCATACAGGACCGATAACACTCTGCCTTACATGTCATCAGTACTCTCGTTAAGAGATGATTAAAGGCACGCTCCACCTCAGCACTCGTGCATCAGCAGTCTGCTATTACAGTTGATATGGTTCTGGAATAACCACCATAGTGAGTCAGTCACACTACGGTAGTCTAACAAGGTCACTTTGAAGCTGCAGCAGTGCAGAGTCAGTGAAGATTTGTTAGGAGTTTTAAAATGGTATTCAATTACACATGGCTAGTCAGGCATGTGTGCTTGAGCACACAGAGAGACAACCAGACACTTGGTCATATGTAAGTCGGTGAATGTACCACGCAGCATACCCAGGGGTCAAATAAACAGTTCCACTTCAGTAGTATCTTGTAAACAAATACCACGGTTAATTTACACATTTGCTGCCTGACATAGTCATGTCCAAGGTTATAGTTGAAACTTGCCCTCTGCTTCTAATCCCTTCTCCACTTTCTATTTCTTCTCTTACTCTTCTTATCCATTTTCTTTCTTTCTCTCTCTCTCGCTCATGCACTTCCTCATTTGAGTCTCCCCCTCTCTTCTCTCCCATCTCTCCTTTCTTCTTTTGTTCATGCTGCTTGAGTTTCACAGATGGAGTGACTTGAGGCCATGGCAGTTATGCAAAACAGAGTTCAAATAAATGTAGGGCTCCCACAATGAAAATAGCATAAGAGGCATGCACACAAACACTCCTTTATGGTATGAACAATTTGCGGTGGAGGTAGTAAAGTACGTTCAGGATTTCATTATTATAAACGCAGGGAGGTTTTTGTGTGGTTTTTCTCTTCTTTTTTTTTTTTTTTTGGTTTGTTGTTTGTGTGCCTGGCCAAAATGAAACCATTGTTGAACCACACATCAGCACACATTTAGGAAAAAGAATCCAGATCAGTCCGACCCTGAACTGTAATCAGGGGAAATGAATTATTCCCTCGACAGTACATAGCTTTTGGCTATTTAATACAGTATAAAGTATAGCAAGCAGTACTGTATACTATGTATTCTATATGAAAATCTCCATACTGAAATTGTCTGATTTTTATTACTTCTATTTTCAAGAGCTGGGTATGATTGTAACAGAGTCATGCTTAGTGTTATCACATCTAAAAGTGTGTTTAGATAAGCTACCTAACCTTCTAAATAAGTCCACAGAGTGTACGTTTATGTGACAGAAAGCATACTATGGACTACACAAGCTTAATCACTGAGCATTTTCACCTTGGATTTGTACCTGTGGCAGTGCTTTTTAAGACTGTTGATAAACAGTCATGCCATTCTTTGTTAGCACGGCTTATGCAGACTGGGTCACTCTCATGCTCTCTTCAAATTCAGTGTATGGACACTCTGCAATTGCCCTTTCCAGTTTCCTGGAATAATTTAAAATTAATTTGCCCTCTGTTATGATGAGCCTGCCCATATGGAAAAGAAATAGTAAAAACTTATAAAAGACTTGCATAAGATGTGGCCTACTTCATATAGTAAATCATATAAGGCTTATATGATCATATAAGCCTTATATGATTTACTATAAGGCTTATATATATAAGCCTTATAAATCATATAAGGCTTATATGATTTACTCATGAAAGAGGCCACTTTCTCATTACTTTCATATATTGTTTTAGTAAGTATCCAAAACAAGTTTCATTATATATTTTTTCAATGGATCTTATATCTGTTTTCACTCTTGTATGCTTTTCATACAAGTTTCACACAAGACAGATACAAATTTTATAAGATTTATATATATATATATCTTTTCCATATGGGTGTCTGGCCCAGACCAGTGACACAGGTATGCCATTTTTCACAGATTTTACAACATTCTTATGAATGTAGGGTTTTCATTTCCCCAAATATATCTCTTCTCTTTTAAACCACAATTCTCCAGTACTGTGCAAAACTCTTAAGCCGCCTGTCATTTCTGGATACTGTGCATCCAAGGAGCCAGGCATTCTTGTATTTTTATTTCTTTTCAGTGGTCTGGAGTAATACTTCTGCAACAGTTCTCCTTTAAACAGTTTTGTAGGATATTGACTGCCTTTTCATTCATTTTCATTCTAAATCTTGTACTTGGCCAATTTAGCTGAAAATTTGTGCGGTACAAAAGAACCAAATACCCAAAGTAGCCAGGCCTAAGAAAATATCTGCAGCAAATAAACAGTGTCTGAAAGTCATGTTCTTTATAAATAGGAATGAAAACAAATCCAACAAAGACCCGGCACAGATGACAGAGATTAATGTGGCCCTTCTTCAGGTCAAATCACACAAGATTACACAAGGACTGGACTGAAAATCAGTGTCAATACAGCGTTTTATAGAGAAATGAATGCAAATTTGAAATTTTGGTCCAAATCAATGTCGTCGTGTGCGGAGTTTAGGAGTGTGTTAAAAGTATAACATGGTGGAGGCTTGATCATGGCTTGGGGCTGAATTTCAGGCAGTTGTTGGGGACTACAGTCAAGATTGATGAAATTATAAACACAAACGTACTGTTAGATTACACACATACTCACACTCATTTTCATATCTTAGTGAGGACATCTCATTGGTATAGTGTTTTCCCAAGCTGCATACCCTAACTATAAAAAAAGGCCTAATCCTAACCAAAACCTAATTATTACCCTGACACTAAAACCACATTTTTACATGTTTATGTCCTCACAAAGATGTCTACACATGCGCGCGCGCACACACATACACACACTTTGATAAAGTGGAACAAAAAGCAAAAACCATCAAAAGAAATTCAATGCCCTTCAAGAATCCTGAACAATTATTCCTGAAAACTGCTTAAAGAAATGACAAGGAAGCTTTTCAAGCTTCAAGGCTTGAAAAAAAAAAGTTTCTGTTTAAAAAGGGATTAAACTCAAGAAGACAGCTTTACTGCTACAACAGTCAAACAAAGGATATCAAACTAAAATATTCTGAAAAGGAAAGAAATGGTAAATAATCAACTAAACAAAACATTTCTGCTGACAGAAGGCACTAGCTAATCACTCTTTTTTTTTTTTTTTTTTTTTTGCCTGTCCCGTTTGGCTTTTTTGCCATCAGAATTGTTGTCTAAAGGCAAAGAAAGATGCCCAACGGATTTACTTTACCAAATTGACCATCCCAGCCTTGCCATAATGGTCCATTTGATTCACCTTTTATTGTTTATTTTATTTTCACTTGCTGAATACGGGACAGACTTGACTGGAGGAAAGAAGGGGAGAAAGAAAGAGGGAAAGAGAAACAGCTGAGAAGAGGGACGGGGGAGAAGGGCAAAAGACAAAAACCAACAGAACGGGCAGAGAAAAAAAATGCATATATCAATCACCTGGATCACCTGTTGAGAAAGAAAAAAGAAAACAAGCAGAAGAGAACAAGAGTAATAGAATAAACAACATCACAATGATATATGGGAATATGACAGTAAATACTAAATATTAAACATTATTGTGCAGCACATAAGATCAACAGAACACAGTGTGCTTTGAGGTAGGAGCCAAAAAGGGTGTAGTTTGTGGGTGTGATCACCCGTGTGTACACCTGTGAGCATGGACGCGCTTGTTTTTAAAAGGTTCCTTCATGTAATGATCTGCTAGAGGGTGTGGGGGGGGGGGGGGCACAGCCCCGTCCTCCAGGGCATGAAGCAGGTATGGAGGAGATCAAAACTCCAGACATCCAGAGGCCCCCAGAACACAAGAGACCAAGGAAGACCAACAGAGGGGCAGCCGTGCCACTGTCCCAGAAAGAGCTGAGGAGAGTCCCAGATGAGGGCTCACTCAGCAGCCGCGGAGCAGAAGCCAGGGGGAGTTGCAGTGACGCGCCCGTGAGCTCCGCCGGCAGCCAGCCGTGCCTGAGTGACCGAGCCCCAGGCCGAGAGGCCGGGGGCACCCCACCTCCGAAGTGGCCCGAGCGAGCCCCAGGCTCCAGGCCCCGATAAGCGGCCGCCAAGGAGTGAGCCGGTGTGTACCTGGACGCCCATCCCCGGACACAAAGAACCACCAACACACCGATGTCTGAGGGAGTCCGCCACTGGCGGGGGAAGTGGACTAGCTAATCACTCTCAGCTCCAAACACACCACGAAACCTGTCCACCACTACACAATGCTTTGCAGGCTGGAAACTACTCACCAATGTTCCCTCTAATTTTTCACGAGTCTGAGCGATCCCTTGGACCACTGTGAGTGACATCAGACGTGTGCACTGTGGTCACGCCGCTATTTTTTTTAAATGCAGCCAAGGTGTTTTTAAACAAACATTTCAAACTATTTACAGAACAATCAGCTGTTCTGCATCAAATTTGATGCCACACAAATTATTTGTGCCACTCCAAAAATAATTTCTGTCCACTATGAGATAAAGGAGAACAACAGCCTGATACCTGCAGGCCTGACAACAGGAGACGTATCACTCCTGTAGCACCTGTAACATTCAGCAGTCGCCTCATTGTTCTGACACACACAACAAAACTATTGACTACACTACACACTAACTACACAAGATTTGCGCTAAACGTCTCAAATCTCTCACATCTCAAAACACCGCTGTCACTCCTAAAGGTTCCCCCGTTTCTTAACAACTAGATGCCACATTGCCATACCATTTTTTGATTGGTCGACATGGTACTTTTTTGGTGGGGGGGGGGGTGTTTTTGCTCACAGGCGGAGAGTGCTTTCCAGCGTTTTCCTTATAAAACGTCGTTTTTACCGTTTCTTCCCGCAGTAAATATAAACAACGACAGCATTCAGGAAGTAAACCAAACATTGCATATTTTTTATCATAACTCTGGTTTTACGTGGCCTATAAACACAATTTAAAAACTGGTATAAAGTCCACACTTTTTCCGTCAATTGTTCCGTCTGTCCTGCTCACATCTCCGATGGTTGTACACATTGTCAGTAACGTGGCTTCACTCCACAGCAGCCACGCCGCTTTGCTAGCTATAACACCGGTGTCGGCACATAAGGACGCTGTCATAGCCTGTCAGCGATGTTGATTGGCTGCGTATATCGCATTATTGGCTGGACTATGGGATAAGGTGGCATCGTTCTAATCCCATACTGGAGCAGCCAGTCACTCACTGACTAACACTGCAAAACAGGATTGTTGAAGTATTAATTTTAATTTAAATTCAGGTTAGATTTTTTTTGTGCGCAACGCAGATTTTCTGTGCACAGAGACCGATGGAACATTGCTACTCACCAGAGGTGGGACCAAGTCATTGTTTTGCAAGTCTCAAGTAAGTCTCAAGTCTTTATCCTCAAGTCACAAGTCAAGTCTCAAGTAATGTCAGGCAAGTCACAGTCGAGTCTCAAGTCACTGGTGTAAAAGTCCGAGTAAAGTCACAAGTCTGAAATTTTGAATTTCAAGTCCTTTTGAGTCTTTAAAAAAAAAACGAAAAAAGAATGTTGCAGTTATGCTAAATGTAAATATTAGACCATGTAATTTTTAAATCTGTGTTTTTCTCAAAATAGTCAACGTAGAAAATATACCCAAATTGTGAAATTGCACCTCTATAAAATGCAGCTCAATTAAACCTAGCTCCTAGAATAATTTTCACCGACAGTTCTGAGATAAGCTGCATGTTATTCTTGGATGCGGTTGTAGGACCGGCTTTAAAATCGCATGACAAAAATATCATACACATTAAAAAAACTGCATCACCAACGTAGCCTGGACAACATTTGCTAGTTAGATGAAGTCAGCTATCTCATCGTAGCATATTTATATGCATATTTATAATTATACGGTTCTTGGAGTGAGTGCACACACTCATGAAGTTTAGTAACTTCAGGTCACTGCAACAAGCCCAGGTACAGTTTACCGACGGATGGGTGCAGGACCTTGAAATGCACCGTGTAGAAAGTAAAGACCATCGTACCTATCATAAGTTTACCAGTCTCACAAATCGTCGTCATAAATACACATTCGTTAACCGTTTATTAATAGGACCTTTGAGCTCAATGGTAATTAATTAGCAGTGGAAATAATTTCTGGTAGCATCACAGAAATGTAGCAGTGACAATAATACTGTATGCTGTAATCGTACTGGGCAATTAGTGATACAAAAAACCTGTTTTATCCTGTGAATAAAAGTATGTGTTTTTGTCAATGTACCACAATAACAGAAGCGAAACACAATATCGTGTCAGGACAATTCACTATTCATGCACAATAAACAAAGGAGCATAGCGCGACAATTTCTGTTCAGCGCCAGACTTGCTTGTAACCTATATCACCAATTATGTTAAGAAAAATGACGCATTAACTACAACAGAAGACTGACCTTTGTGGAAATGCTTGGAGCAGACTAACCTGTGAGCTGCAGTGTTCTGGGACATTATATTTGGTCTTCGAATGGCTGCGATCCAGGCCATCTGTCGCCTGTTTGTCACTTCGGAAACATGGCTTGAACAATTTCTCTTCAACGACGTAATCCGATAACAACCGATCTCTTTACCCGTCGGCTTCCCGTGGCTGTCATGCGACCAGCTATTGCAGTTAATAATACAACAGCTTCTTGACATTTTTGGGTTTCTTTTTATCGCTGTGTAACTGATTTCAATTGAAAGCCTGCGTGCGCTAGTACCTCTTGCCACGAGTTCCCAGAATCCTTTGCGGTTTTACCCCTGAATGACGTCACATTTTCAATCTCTATATAATATGCATGTTAAATTTTATATTTGGGGTGAAATATCAAGTCTTTTCAAGTAAACCGGTTCAAGTCCAATTCAAGTCCCAGGTCATTGGTGTAAAAGTCCAAGTCAAGTCACAAGTCTTACAACATTTTTTCAAGTCAAGTCTAAAGTCATAAAATTAATGACTCGAGTCTGACTCGAGTCCAAGTCATGTGACTCGAGTCCACACCTCTGCTACTCACTACAGGACTGAAACTGGCCCACCTGAGAGACTCAGCAGCTCTTCACCAGCTTTTGTTCTGCACAGAAGCTAATTGCTAGCTAACAGCTGAGCACTGATTCCTCAGGAGAAGGAGTCAGGACAGAAGGGAAACAGGACCACAGGGCCACAGCATCTCTTAAAATTATACAAACTCTGTTTTTGCCTGTTTACTGTATTTATACACTGTACTGTACCTCAGTTTCATTTTGCCTATATTTCAGTAAAGGGATGGTTCAAGACTTTTGCACAGGACTGTATTTTGGTGTCATCTAAAGCTGGACCAGGTTCCATCCTGGGTGCCTTTCACTTTTGGAGGAATTTTTATTGGTCAACCACTCATCTTGGCTTGTATTTCTCTCATTTGAATGTGACTATGAAGTCCAAAATTCTTCAGTGTCCAAACTCTTCTTGTTTTTTTTAACCCTTTCCAGCCTGATAAGCATCAAGCGCTCTCCTCTGGAATTCAGACAGAACACGCCAAGAGTTTTAACCAATCAATTAACCAGGAGAATAATTTCAAAAGCAAATCCTGCGAAAATGTGTAAGATGTTGCTCATCTCCAACAGTTTACTAGGATAATGAAAAACTCATTGCCATCTAAATATTCTTTATTAACAGAGTCAGAAAATGTTTTTAATAAAACTACATCAGATTGAAAAATGATCATACAGGTTCACATTTGTCAAATGGTGACAGCAAAATTAATGTGATTCCTAACAGATCCGCTCTTGCAGTACAGATGCCTTTCACAGGAGCTAAAGGATGATTAAACTTTCTTGATTACATTGTTAGTATTGGGTTAAGATTTTGGTACTGGTTTAATAGTGAATTCAGCCTAGCATCTTCATTTTTATGACACTAAACTAAAACATCAATCTTTCTCAATCCCCTACTCTTACAAAATTAAAATAACCACCAGTATGGCTAGTATGTATTACACTACCTCTGAAATCTTCATAAAGGCATTTATGAACTTGTATTCACATATATACACACAGACAAATACACACAGAGACACAAATACAAGCAGAGATAGAGCAATTGTGTAAAGAACTTGAAAAAATTTCTTGAAAAGTTCAAACCATGCCTTAGGTTCACACTTCAGTGTAACTGGCCGATCATGACTTAAATCAAATCAAATCAAATCAAATCACTTTTATTGTCACATCACATGTGCAGGCACACTGGCACAGCACATGCGAGTGAAATTCTTGTGTGCGAGCCCCACAAGCAACAGAGATGTGCAAACACAACGACACAAACGAGCAAAATACAAGAATGGCCAACCTGAAACTAATAAATATATGTACAATATATAATAGTGTATGCATTTCTGGATGTGTATACTAAATATTTTCCTACGTGTGTGTGTGTGTGTGTGTGTGTGTGTGTGTGTGTGTGTACACATTTTTACAAATTAAATCGTAAAAAAAAAAAAATAATAATAATAATAATAATAATAATAATAATAATAAAATATATAAAATATACAGAGTTGAATATGTGCAAAACAAGTGGCATTTATATACAGTGTGGAGTGCATAATGTTGAAGTTCCAGTAGTGAAGTGGGTGGAGTGCTGTGTTATTGCAAAGACAGTCTTCGCCTCTAGTTACAATGTCAAGGTGTGGGAGCAGGGACTTTTTAGACTGTTAGACAATCCAGAAAATGCTTCATTAGCAGCATACTGAGACCCTGAAGGCATATTGAAGCTCTCTTCTCCTTGGAGTGCAGCTTGCACAGACTCTAATTCCAATCCATTACATTAGTAAAAACCAACAACTTAGCACAATATACTATAAATAAAAGCAATCATATCATTTGGGAAATTTCTGCCAGCAATTTCCTGATGTGAGAATATTTTTTTCAACAGCAGCTTGAGCTAAGGTGATCTGATTTGAATAATGCTTAGTCAGCAATCACTGCCTCTTTATTGTCAGGCATTTATGTTGCGAGATGGGCTTGGTCTTGACGACTGAACATTGCTTAACATTATCCCTGAGGCGCGGGGTCAATCAATACAGCCGGACCTGTCCTTTAGGAAAATGCAGATATGTGTAGAATCAATACTCCTGTGTCATCACCTCTCATTTCAATCAGGACGGCTGAGATATGACACCATAGCAGCTCTCCTGGGAATAACACTGTATATTGTAATGAATCTAAATGGGTTCCTCTCACTTTGCATCTGTTCTGCTGTCTCCTCAACTAATTTCCTATAAAGTTCTGGAGCTGTCCTCTGCTTTTCTACATTTTGAATTTCAAAATCCATGATATCATTAATCAAATTGTCCAAACTGTCCCGTGATTTTTACAAGTCAGATGCCTACCGCACTTGTCCTCATGTTAGTTACTCTTTCTAAGCATAAGCCAAAATTTCTTTCTGTCTACAGTGCTCTGCTGTGCTATACTGCAAATTTTGGTATCGATCCAATACCAAGTAAATATAGTATTTTATTAGTATCACTCATACCATTACTAATACTTTTAACCTCTAACCTGAGGTAGCTTATGTTGGGGAGAGCAGTGTCACGATTAAATTAGGAACACATTTTTATTACCACTAAATCACTGTGATTAACACAACACAAAAACACATCTTCTCAGCTTTTTGTGTATTTTGAAACTGGGTTTCTTGGAGACCTGGAATGTAAATGTGCATGTCTCTAAAACTGAGTCAGTGCTATAGGCTATGTCCGCTATATGTTATATTTTTTTCATTTCCAAAGGGATAATTTATTTAACACAGTTTAGTGGCCTGCATACTAAGCTTAGAGGATAGGAAAAAAAAGTATAATTCACGGTAATATCGATCCGATACCTTTACCAGCGTTGATATCAATACTATTGATATTTGGATCAATATGCCCACCTCTCCTAAAGGCCGTACGGAGGAGTTGTTGATGTTAAGAAATATTCCAAGTTGTCTACAATCTCACTATAATAAAGACAACGGCAAAAAAAGACGTCTGAAGTGGCAAAGCTCTGTAGATTAGGTCTTCAGTTGAGAAAGATGAAGAAGTAGGTAAGCTAATGCCCACTAGCTGTTGATTTTCTTCAATTCACCCGTTTCAATTTGTTGTGTATTTAAGCACTCTTTGTGAAAGAAGTGAAACTTTGTTTCCATTTTTACGCTAGGGCTGTCATGTCCTCATAAGCTATGCTGTGGCATATCTGTGGTGTTACAGCTTCGTCCCGAGGCTTTACCATAGTCTAAATCTGTGTCTTGAAGTAAGATTTCTGTCCATCTAAACCTAGGGCTTTTACTTTTTAACCCAAATATTAAAGACGCCTGTTTGACTGAAGTGAATGCGTTGCATCTCCTGAGCATTAACTACTCACCCCTCTTAGCCAAGATTTGCGTCTGTACAAGTCAGAGTTTTCTGTCTGAGCCATGCTTGAAAATGCAATGCTATCTGAGCTTAGCTTGAACCTGTTTCCCTGTGTTAATCTGACTCATTTTGAGCTTCCCAGTCTGAGCTCGCTTGTTACAGTTTACAGTTTGCCTGTTTGTTCTATAAACTATATATCTGAACCCAAACCTAACTGAATCTGACTTTGCCCCTCTATCTTTGAAAGTTTAATAGAGCTTTAGTAAAGCTTTATTTTGATTGACTAGCAAAATGAGCAGCACAGACCCAATCATCTGCAGTGAACCACTGTTATTTCCTTGCTGCTAATTCTAACTCAAAAATGTCTGAGCTGTGAGACTGTCAGAGCAAAATCAGTCTTCTTTCACTATGTACCATATGCTTTTGTTTTAATGTGGTGGAAATGTCCCCACAACGACAGGAAAATTGTTAGTGTTAGCATATTGCTATCTAATGTGTTGACTAATCTGTTAACATTACCATAAGCTTGATTACATGTCCACAGAGCTGTGTCACAATAATAATAACACAATAATAATAATACAAAGGAGACAAAAAGACATTGTGGAAACTTTAAGACCAATTTGAAGACTGTGAACAAGGACTGAGTGGCTGCTTGGGTTTTGTGCTTCATTGCAAGTTCAACAGGTTGCCAGTCAGCCCTTCACCCCTGTTTACCCAAGTCATACTCTCAATACTCACACATGCTATATCGTAATACAGCTGAATCCCCATAAGCTGTTCTTATTTACATATTTTTCTCTTTCTGTTGTCAGCTGACTTTGAAATAGGGACTCAAACATAGCCAATTAAGACTGTGTTGTTAACCATCCGTCACTTCTGAGCCATTTTCAAGCTGCTGCTCTGCACTGCAAAGATCCTGACTTTATAATCACAACACTGTGTGACAATGAGCATACACACAAGTTAATTACAGTGGCTGTGCTGCGATTTTGTCATATTTACATATAAAATGATCACTCAGAGAGAAAGTTAGGAGGCACAGAACGTCACATTCACACGTGCCCTGCAGTCAACACCATAAACACTACTAAGCTGCTTCTCCTACTCGTTTGGTGCTAGATTGTATCACCCCAAGGAATGCTCAGTTCTGACTGGTTATAACTATGTTAGCTATGACTAAACTCTGTCCCAACCATCTGGCAGGCACAAACTCGGCACAGAACTTCCCAAAATGCTTCCACTGCTGGAAAAGTAGAAATCCAAGCAAAGACAAATGTCCTCACCAATTCATACATCAAAATCTTTGTTCTCTTAGACTGACTGTCTAACACTCTGGGTGGTTTTTTTTCTTTGTTTTGGATAATCCTCTGACATCACAAAATGTACCAACCAAAACTCTGATTTTGCTTATATTTCTGAATTTTACATTGATCATATTTTGGTTTTCAAATACTTCTCATATATATGCTGCTAAATATCTACAGGGGCATAGAAGGGCATGGGTCCCCATAAATGTCACTGGTCTTTGGACTAGATCAGCGGGATCCAAACCCCGTGCTGTTTGGTCATTTGGTACCTGGTTAGAGTTGAGGTTCGGGTGTGAAATTTATGGTTTTCAGGGTTTTTACCGTTAACTCCCTGGGCCTTTTTGTGTGTTGTAGTTGTGTGTCTTATTTTGAAAGAAATATTTACATGTTACCATAGTGACCAGAGAGTATTAAGGGGCAGAGAGGAGGATATTACTCTCAATGTTGTTGGTGTACTTCAGGAGGACGCTGCTAATAAAGTTACACAATTACACAGTGAATTTGCATTTATTAATATATTTACAAAATACCACAGTTTTTGTCTTGGTTGTATCATTTTATTTTGTTGTATTTATCCGCGACACCTGAATGGTTGGTCCGTGAAAATATTGTCTGACATTAAACCGGTCTGTGGCGCAAAAAAAGGTTGGGGACTGCTGGACTAGATTACTGTTAAGCTATTCAACACTACTGGATGAGAGCATTGACTGTCCTATGTCCATGTATTCAAAACCATAACAGCTTATTATTTTGGACATTTTAAATAAATCTACGTATGTATTCTGCAAGATTATCATAAAGTTACTCAGTGGTCTAAATAAATTAATCAATACTTATGATCCAGTAATATACTTTATACTAAATACCTTCAAAAGGCCATTTTGTACAATGTAGTTTTACTTTAGGGTTTTTTTTTCCTTTTCTTATGTAGATTTATGAATTTTACCTTAAAGAGACTAAATAGCTGTTTTACCACACAAACTACAAAAGAACATAACTTTAAGGCATGCAAGACACTTTTTATGTAATATTTTCAGTATGAGGACACAAGGAGGTAGATGAGCTTGCAAATTGTGCCCAATATTTGCTACACCAATTTTTTACACTGAATTTATTTCTGATCAAATATTTTGTTTTCTCTACTTGCCTTGTTCTTGTCCGTCCCTGCTGACAGCCTACTGCATGCCCCTACATTTCACTGAAAATGGCTGTACTTCTTGACATTTGCATTACACGTCTTTTTGTACATAGAGAGACAGACACGTGTATAGAACTAGAGCCATAATCCTTGTAAAAAACATAAATGCCACTATTTTATGCTTCCAGCTTTTTAAAAAATGCATTTTAGCTGCTCTTCCGTTCAGTAAATTCAGGGTTTGGGCTGCTGGTTGGACAAAGCACAGTTATAACATGAGTTCTGAGGTGATTCTCTGAATTTTCACAAGCCATTCCTTTTAGTTGTCTGCATACGGAGACCTGCTGAGACAATTTGTGCTTTCATTTAGAGGTGTGAAATAACAATTCTGACTTTTTCTTACTTACTTAAACCACCCTTCAGCAGAAGAGTAGTTTGAAAAACATTTAAGGGGCAGCCAAGTCCACAAGTGACCCATTTAGCTGCTGTGCAACCTTTTCGAAAACTCTGAGCATCGTCAGTTGCTTGATAGCAACACAACTATTCACAGCATCACAGTAAAACAATGAATCACACAAATGCAGATCTCTCCAATTTGATCTATTCTTGCACCAACCCAGGCCCTCACAGACCTCTTCATGAAAGAGGCGTTGGCAGCAGAAGCTCATTTACATTTAGGGCTAGAGAAACTGAAACGACTAGTTTCGAACTGAGCTAAAATTATGAGTTCACAAGTGTTGTACAAAGAACAATCTGTGCACTATAATGAGGTAAAACATTTAAAAAATACACTTTTGGGAATATACACTGCTAAAAAAATCAAAGTAACACGTTTTAATTAGAGTACAGCATCGGGTCATTTAAGCTTCTGGGATAATGATCTGGTCAGTTAAGTAGCAGAGGTTGTTCTTAATCAATTCCAACTGTTTTGGTGTTCACGTTACTAAAGGTGCACTAGGGAGCAACAATGAAATAACTCCCAAAACAGGAATGGTTTTACACGTGAAGGCCACTGATATTTTTCCCCTTCTATGTTTCTTACTGGGGGGTTTTTCCCACTAGATGTGCATTGGGCTAGGGTCAGTGTCACTACTGGCAGCATGAGGTGAAACGTGGACCCTACAGAGGTTGCACATAGTCCAACTCCTCCAGAATGGAGGAGACAAGCGGTTACTCTAGGCCGTAGAAGGTCCTTAATTTGTCAATAGGACTAGTAACAGGATGAAATGACAGGACGAAATGACCTCCAGCACATCACTGGTGGTAATGTCTCTGACCGAACAATTAGAAACAGACCTTATGAGGGCAGCCTTACTTTTCCTCTAGTGGGCTCTGTGCTTGTTGCCTGGCACCATGGAGCCCAACTGGAATTTGCCATAGAATAACCGAATTTGCAGTGGATCCCGGGTTTCTCCTGGCACATGACAATGCTCATCTTCATGTTGCAAGAGTATGCAAGCAATTCCTGTAGTATGAAGAAATTTATTACACTCACTGGCCCAGATTCTTGTCTGATCTAAATCCAATATGTTTTGGTCCATCTGCTGCCAGGTTGCACCTCAGACTGTCCTGGAGCTCAGTGATGCCCTAACCCAGATCTGAGAGGAGATCCCCCAGCGCAGCATCCATAGTCTCATTGTGAGCCCCAACATTGTCAGGCATGCATACAAGCACATGGGGGCCAAACAAACTACTGAGTACCATTTTGAGATGCTGCAATGGAGTTTTTGCAAAATGGACCAGTCTGCCACATCATTTCTTTCACTTTGTGTGGGTGTCTTTAAATCCAGCCCTTTGTAGTTTGACAATTTTCATTTCGATCAAAGGATCTGGAGTCCTTTCATTCCCAACTCGATATCCAGCATGATTGTTTTCCTCACTGAGATCTGATGTGTTTTCAAAGCATCCCTTTATTTTATTTTTTTTTTAGCAGAGTACAGTACAAATGAGGACAACAGTCTGAAGACTTGCCTGTAGTACTTGTGTGATGTCAGAGTCTTCAGCTCTGATATGAAAGGGGCATTTGCTGAGAATGTAATTCCTGGACATCCTCAGACACACCTCCTGGTTTTCCTTTTTCCTGTAATTTCAGATACGTGAAGTTCAAGAAGAGCTGGCAGGTAAGTGCCTGCACTCCACAATGAGGCTCATTCTGTTTTCCGTCTCTACTGAACAGAAAACAGAACGAGCCTCATTGGTGGATTGTGTGAGCGCCGTACTTTCCTCTTTCAGGTTCACTCAGCGTTTAAACGTGTTTTGCTTTGAGCTGACCAACCGTTGTAAGGGGTCAATACCTTTTTTTAGTCTCAGTCTCGGTTTCCTGCTCGACTCATATGATGCTTCAGTGGACACATCTGAGAGAAACAGCAGTGGAAGACCTGACACAAGCATCTGCTATGTGTGTGTGTGTGTGTGTGTGTGTGTGTGTGTGTGTGTGTGCGCGCGCGCGCGTGTGTATTTGACATTGTCTGTGTATCTTCAGAGAAGAACAGAAGGCAATTGTCAGTATCACTCCTCACAGTCAAGGTCAATAAACAGAAGAAAATGTAATGGAAAGTGTGACTTGCATATGGAAAGTCACACAGACAGCAGTGTTCTGCATTCTGCACATCTGGGCACAAATAGCTTGCAGTGCAACCAAACAACTGCAAGAGACAAGCAGGTGAAACAGGACCAGACATCAATATTAAGGAAAATGTAAATGGCAGAAGAAAAATCCAGTAATGATGCGCTGCAAATGTGGAGCTTAATTAGCATGACTTCATTTGTTGTTGATACCATCATATCAAGTGTGTAACCTGCTGCTGTTCCCCTAAGATGCACACCACAGCATATCTCGCCTCACATCCTATTCTCATTTCATGTATTTTTTTTTTCCCTCGGCTGTTTCCTCCATATGACAAGGTGCCAAGTGTTTGCAATAAGTGTGTTGACTTAAACACAGGCGTACCTGTCAAAGTGTTCTATTTGAGTAAATCCCATAGCTAAAAGGTTGTTTATTTGAAGTGCAGCCAGAAGAACAGCTGCTCGGTTTGGTGTTCGTAAAAGGGAAGGGGCGGGATCTAATAAAAAAAAGGCTTGCGGTTGTTAATAGGAGTGCGGCTGTGCTTAAAGAATCTGGCTGACGGCTTAGCGATAGCTCCCCCTCACTGTTTCAAAGCATGTCCTGTTAAATGGCGATGGATAAGACGACTGACAGGCGATATTCTTCCTTTTTTCTTTAGATCAAAAATCAGACAAGCCCTGTGAAATCCATCCAAATGACAGGTGATAGAAGAAAAGGGTGTGGGAGGGATTTTGTTTTAGCAATAAAACCATGTAGTGATGTCGAATTGATTACATTTCATGCGACTCATGATTGAACTGGATCGCCCCGCAGTACTGAACAAAGCTGGTAGGAAGAAAGGACAAACGTCAGATGATGCCATTTTGCTTTCTTTCATATCGAACCGCAAACACCATTAGTTCTGCAAACTGACCACAAAACAAGCAGACAACATCCATAACCCTGAGTCTGTAATATGTTGTGTCTGCTCAAATAATGCTATCATGAGCCTCCGGGAGGCTTGTAAAGGTGATTGTTATTTGGTATTTCACATACGCGACAGTGGCCCTCTCTTGGGGTCAGGGTATTGATTTTTCCCCCCTTTTTTTTCTTCCGGTTCTGACATCAGGTGCAAGTGTTTGTGAGTTTTCTTACTTCTCTCAGCTTTGTTGACGCTTCCTCTCAATTTTGAAGATCCCGAGGCTGCGGTGATATTTTCCAAATCGATCTTGCCTGATCAGAGGCAGTCTGATGGAAGCGGACACATTTGTCACCCGCTCCACAGACGGGGCTGTGTATGTCATCGGTCTGATACAGCAAGTCATTTGGAGGCATTACCGAATTAACCAAGGCCAATTTCCAATGTTGATGACAGGCCTGATTCCCGCACGGGACGTGATTTATTCTACTTTAAATTGAATTAGTTAACCTTTCTCTTACTTAATATAATTGTACTGCTTCTCATAATTCATATTTGCGTTCCCCATGTTTGACTATGCGAGTGGTCCAAAAGTCGTTCAATCTTTGGCCACTTAGTGTTCAGCTAAATGGGGAAATCATTCATCCTGATGGAGCTATAGTTCGGTCGGGTTTATTATTTCTTTTAATTAGGACAGGGAAATTAACAAATATTTGGCTGAGGAGCGAGCAGATGATGTTTTTGAAGCAACAATTTCTAGTTGAATAATTAGACTTGGGAGTCTGCTGGGTAATGACATTAGGAAAGCAAATGGAAACCCAAATCCCTCCAACGGTGGGTGTCAGTGTATCAGTTAGAGTGCTTAAACCTTAGAAATATGCTATTCAGAAGCATTTCTGCTTGGGAATGATTTGATTGGCTGCTCATTTTTGCATCCACGGTGATGCATTCAGTCTATCAATGATGTAGCTAAATAATAATTTGCTGTGAGTGACAAAGCTGCAACAAAAAGCTGACAGTGAGCCCCCGGGCTGTGTTTTCCAGCACGGCTTAGCTCGGCTTTCTTCTCTCTTTTTAGGCTCACCGAAAACAAACACGATCCAATAACAGCATAATAGGGCGGAAGCTGATGATGAAACTTTTACTGTCATCGCACTCATTATCCAGTAAAGAAAGTAACAGAGAGAGAGAGAGAGCGGGCGGGAGGGAGACAGACGAGAGAAGCCACAGACAACAAGGGAGGAGACACAGCGAGGCGTGGGCGGGGGGAAGGCATGATGAATTTGGAAGAAGAATAAAAAGAGTGCTTATTCAGTTGAGAAAGATTTATGACCTAATGCGGATGTGGTTGTGAACTCTTTAGTGCTTTGCCTCTCTCAAAATTTCCCCGTCGTGGCGCTCGGTAACTCTGCAATCCAGCAATCAACATCCTGTCTCCATGTAAATGTGCGTAAATGGCTCCCTACACAATGAAATTTATGGTGCAGACAACACACCCCGAGATTTAGGTTCAAAATCGCACTCAAAGTATTGATTTACACATCAGCTTGGTTTCCAGGCATTAAATCGTGGATATTTATAGCTCGAGCTCAGTGGATATAAAAATAATTACGGCGAGTGAATATGCAATGCGTCATTCTTCAAAATGATGCACACTGTACAGCGATGCATTAATGAGCCGTATTATGTTTAGGATTGATTACTGAGATGATTTCCAGTAAGGATGGCCTCTCTGTGTGTTTCTATATGTTCTTTTAAAAAAAGAATGGAGGGTGTATTATATGTAGCATTAACATCAACTTAAAAACAACTGGGTGATCTGTAATAACCCAAAGAATAATCTCACTTATTATAAGCGTCATTCAAAGGCCTCCATATCCAGAGCCCCAGTTCCGATGAATCATCTCCGGAGCAAGGTGTGAAAAGGTTGTTTTAATTATTTTAACTTTAATTAAAAAACAATACGTTCAGTAGTTTTCTTTAAGATATTAGTCATTTAGTTGTTTGGTTGAACAATTCTTTCTCATATCTGTTGATTTATGTTCTCATGGATGATTTTTACATTTTATTTGGATGTGCTTTGCATTTAATTTTGCAGTTTATTTTCATTCTCACAAGTTTTGAAACTGTAAAATGAACTAAGTTTACTGAATGTGAGAAACTGGCTCAATAAAGTAAAAATAAATAGATAATATAGAAGTTGAATCAACATCACCCTGAAAAACAGCAAGAACATTTGCTTTCCTCTCACAGTCTGAAGAGTGCAACCAGAGTCTCTTTATACTCTGGCTGTTATCTTAACAATTATTAAAATGACAGATAACTATTAGTGTTAGTTCAGACACTCTGAACTATGTAGTTCAGACAATTCTCTCCAACTGTTGACGTGAGTGTACCAGTTAGAGCACTTAAACCTTTGAAATATGCTAAGGTTTAGTTGAGTTGAGTTTAGTTAGTTCACACAAACTCGGCTGCTCAAAAGCTCAGCCGCAGTCCTGGCAGACATGCTGTTCTCAGTGTCAGCTCAGTATCACCTAATGGCTCAGTTGATACTGTTTTAGGCATCTAATTCAAAATCTCATAAAGGGTCTTCTATTTAAGCTGCGTCAGGTTGCCTCCCCGGTGCCCCACTTCAGAAATGTTCCGACCTCATCAGTATCATGTCATTGATGGCTGCTTTGTTTTGTGCTGGTCTCTTTCTGCTCTCTAGGCCTCTGGCTTTACATGTATGCACACGGAAAAATGATTTACTTTCCAGATTTGTGCAAGAAGGCGCCAGAAGAGACTACTACCGATAAAAATCACACTTATTATTTGTAATGGTCATGACTGAAATAAATTTTTTGGAGCGCGTCCCAGCTGTCACAGGGCAAAAGACAGGTTACACCATGGACAGGTGGTTGGTGTATCAGCACAGGTGGTTGGTGCATCACAGGACTGTAAACTAACATGAATTAATTAAAAATTGTAGATTAACTGATTGCTGCACTTTGAGGGAGTGTCTGTGATTTACCTTTCCAGTGACTGTAGCCCATATTACTCCACATGAAGCCATGCACACACATTGAGAGTTGTCTATCACATTGGCTGTGATAAAACTAGTGGTTGCAAGGGTAAAATGTGACTGGTTGGCAAATGGTTCCTGGTGTCTCCATACATTTTGCAATTTCCAAAAGTCAAATGAAATATATGTTAACAAGACAAACACAGTCCCCTTTTTCAGAGCACAACAGCTAATTCTTTAATTTTGTGTCTATATCTGATATGGTTTCCGAAAGAGACTCAGGCGCAGGCCAGGGTATTCCTTTAAGCGAAGAACAGTGCGTTTATTCACAGTGAACACAATCACCAAGTGGCTATATACAATGTGCAGGGGAAACGGGTCCGGGTCGCCAGGGTCCGTGGGAAACAGGGTTAGGGGGAAGGGTGCTCCACATTTTCTGTACAAAAGTTCCTCCTCAGTCACTCCTCTCAGAATCCGGTTCCAAAAACGATCTAAACACAAAAGGTCGGGTTAGCGGGATAATAACAAAAGGCTTAAAGATACAGGTTGGCAGATACACAAGTTTAACTGGCGCTGATAGCTCAACGATCAAGCGAAGACTAGTGCAGACTCGCCATCTAAGTAGTGCAGTAATCAGCTGGGATCAGCGGCCGGTGCGGTGATGAGCATGTGTGTGGGCCAGCGGTGGGAGCCCGCAATGAGCGTCGCCGCGGCGAGAGAGAGAGCGGGAGAGAGCAAACAAACCACAAACATATTGCCCAATAGAGGGTCGACCAGCGGGGCACAGGGACCATGACAGTATCAACAGGAGGCTATGTAAAAATAGATACTATGTTAAATAATTTTAAAACATTCCTTTAATTCTGCGTTATAAATCATCAGTGGTATGGCAGGACCTTGGTGGCTCTGTTTGCCTTTTGTTTTGCTTTAGCAGGAAAGCTGTTGTACAATAAACAGCTCATTTATAATGTTGTCTGTTCACAGGGAGAGTACACTCAGAGCATGTTTGCCTTTGGGTTCCTCAATTTGACATCCAGAGTTTGTTTTTCCACCCTGTGGGACCTTTTTGGGACTCATACTGTACTCCCTGTTGCTCAGAGTACTGTGTGTGCCCAATAGCTATGTGGTTTTGTGAAGTTGAACCGTGGAAGCAAGAGCACTTCCTTGCATAAGTAAGCGCTCACATAAATGTTTAAAGTGTTGGTTCAGTGTCGCAAATGAAGAAAAAGTGTGTTTCACATACCAGTAGTTTAACCATGCAGATAGTCAAAGACAGTCACAGGGAATTTAACTGAAAATGTTAAAAGAACATCCATTATGTTTAAATAATTTTCTTTTTTAATCATCTTTACATCAGCAGGATTATCAGGGATGATTTTCACTTCAGTTCAGAATTTTTATGACGTGAAATTTCAAAACCTGGTCAAAACTCAAACTGACTGCATAGCTTGGTGGTCATGTTGTTGTGCTTAATGTTGGCCGTTTACTCAGCTGGGAAAAAATAATCCGAACAAAACCAGTTATAGATAACAAAACAATTAGAGCTTCTTAAACAAGAACATGTAGTGATGTCATTGGTCTCAACATTAACATTTTGATTACCAACATCTGTATACAGATGAAAGTGTGGAGTGATAAGTTATTAGCTACAGCTATCAACCTTGTTTTTTATTTGAGGATTTTAACATAAGAGTCTATAGAGCACAACAATAACTGCCCACTTTTTTAAGAACGCTAGTTCCAGAAGTGAAATTCTCATTTTCTCTGTCGACATATTAGAAAATCCTTTTCTAAAGAGCTTTAAGCTTCAAACCAAGCCATCCATTAAAATAAAGAAAAGGTACCAGACTATGTACATAATTACTTTAATGATGCAGGAAGTACTTATCCCATAACATCGATTCTACAGCGAATGACTTCCAACATTCTTGAAGTTAATCCTTTTCATTATTTTAGCGTTACATTATGATTAGTTACTGATTAGTTACTGACTGCCATAGCTGGACTGGCCATCGGGCATACCGGGCATTTGCCCGGTGGGCCGCTGGCGATTTTTTGTTTTTATGGGCCGATCGATTTTTTTTTTTTTGGAAGGGTATAAATAATGAAAGGTGTTGGATTGGCCAATTGGTCATGATCGACTCTGGGCTGGACCAATTACAGCCGAGGAGGTCGGATGCACCCTCCCCCTTGTTTAGCAATCTTATAGACGAACTAAAGAAAATGGAGAACAAAAAAAGGAAAGGAGGTGCAGAAAAAATTAAGGCCAAAAAGAAACAAGCCCTTCAGGCAGACGCTGCCAAATGTGTAAAAAATAACTGAATTGTTTGGCGGTAGCTATGGCATAGCTTCCACAGATTTAGCAAGATCAGCAAATGGTGGAGGCCAGCAGGTGGATAAGGGACAGGGGAGGCAAGAGGAGGAGAGACCCGAGGCGGCCGCCGGTCATAGTGGCAGAGGAACAGAACTTCAGCTAAGAAGTTATGACCTGCTTTCTATCTGTGTCAGATATAAACCAAGTTTAGTTGTAGTTTGTTTTCGTTGTGCTGACTTTTTACAGTCGCTTAGAATGACTGGTACTGCGTACTAGCTAGCATGATAGAGTTTATATACTGCTGGGCGGGTGCTATGAAGTTACTGATAGTAAATTTTATTTTATGCTTAAGGTTAGTTTCTCAAACTCCTCAAAATCTTAACAAATTGTGCCAATCCTTACATGTTGCACCAGGCTGATTTATCATCAAAAGTGGAGAAGTCTGTGACAGAGGAGACAGAAGAGCAGCAGAGAGAGATGGAGCAAGAGAGAGAAATAAAAGAGATGGAGATGGAGAGATGACTTTATGTCATCCATGAGGGATGCATTTGACATATGTTTCACATATTATAGCCCAACAAGTTACTTATAGCAATTTAAATACGAGCAATCAGTTTTTGGTAAATACCAGAAATCAGTTTTTGGCAGACAATCACTTTTTGGCACAACACCGGCTATTGCAGTTAATAATACAACAGCTTCTTGCCATTTTTTGTGTTTCTTTTTATCGCTGTGTAACTGAGTTCAATTGAAAGCCTACATGCGCTAGTACCTCTTGCCGCAAGTTCCCAGAATCCTTTGCGGTTTTACCCCTGAATGACGTCACATTTTTGGTGGGCCGGTCTCTAGTCAAAATGCCCGGGCCGATTTTTTGTCCCAGTCCAGCCCTGCTGACTGTCATCAGTGTGGTTTCTGTAGTTTAGCATGTGCAACCCTATCTTCACAAATTTCAAGCTTTCCATGGTAACACAGACCTCAACCTACCAGAGATGTTGCTGTTTTAATTTAAGATTGTGGCTAAAGTTGGACTTTTCTGCGACACTGCAAATAAAAGGTGTTTCTGTTTAAACAAGGCTGATCATACAGACTTGTGGAGTCTACAGGAGCTCATACCAATGCTAGTGGTAGCTCATAGAAAGTCTACTTTGGATGGTTACAACATTATAGCTTATCAACAAAATCGTTGCAATGGATCAGCTTGCTTTGGAGCCCACCTGAAGTGGCTATTAGATGAACAGGAGCTTTTTGTACTTCCGTGTTATCTTCATGTTTCAATCTGTGAGGTTAAAATATCACAGTCGCTGCTTAAAAAACGAACAAAAAAACCCTGCATTGTATCGTTGCCAGGCTAAAGCATCTCCTTCGAGGACTTAAATATATGGTGCAGACATGAAACAATGTTGAAACATTATCAGTTTCCTGTCTATTAAGAAAAGCAAATGGATTCCGTGACTACTTCAGGTTTTGCAATATTGGGCTTACATGTTGGAGAGACAGAAAAGAAAAAGAAAAAGAAAGAAAAGAGAACAAATCTCAAAGACAGCCTGGGAAGAAACATTGACTCACTACTTGTGTGTTCCTTATTTCAAAGCCTAAGTGGCAGCAGGGAAGTTTCCTGTTTCACTTTTACAACTCCTGAGCCGTTTGTACATAAACACGATTTGAGAGTTGACTGTATTGAGCTCTGCTGTGTGCAGAAGATAGATTCATCATAGCCGACTATGGTCATGGTGGTAGATTTATGGGTTTTAAAACAAAACAGGTCAATCAGATAGAGAACGATTCAAGGCACAGCACAAATGAAATAGAGACAAGAGGTATCAAAACTGGCTGAGGGAAAACATACTATAAAAATAATGAATACTCCAAGGAGTATTGTGTGTGCATACATATCTGTGTGTGCATGTGCTTTCTTTTTTTATGCATGCTTCCCCAGGTAGTTGCCCAGATTTGCTCCAAAACTCACCCAGTGCAACAGAGCACCTGTTCATCTTCAGATTTAAACAGCAACAGAGAGCAGCGAGTTGAGACAAAGAGCTTCCCTCAGCTCCCATGCCAGGTATATCTTCTTCCCCTCTGGCACACTTCACAGGCATCCACCTCCCATCATGTTCTGCTGGCATTCAAAGCAAGATTTCAGCACAAAGTCTTGCCAGGATTAGCTTTTCATTGGCTGGCCTTTGGAAGTTCCAGCAAAGAAAACATGTTAACATAACCAGCTCCAAAACTCCACACAAGTGGGAGCTGGAGGAATGAAAGAGTGAATTACTGCTTATGATGACTATGTTGACTCGAGTAAATCTGTTCTTTTGATCAGTTCCTGCACATCTGACTGTAAATGCTGCACAACCATGTCTATTTTATTTTATTTATTTTTCTTGCTTGAGACCTCCTAAACCTGACTTAATGACTTGTGCAGCCGGTACCCGCGATTCATCGCGTACAGATGGTATTTAGACCATGCCTTTTTTGTGGCGCCTAATGCCAGGCTTAGCTACTTTATTGCCTGGCCTTTTGGAGGTTCCAGGAACTAAACTCATTTACTGTCATAATGATTTGGTTAAATGCTTACTGTGTCACAAACAGATGTATATGTATATTTCTTAGTATATTTCCTATTTCTTTTAAAGGTAAAGGTATTTCTTTTAAAAAATTTTAGTGCAAGTGGAGAAGAAAAACGAGGAAAAGTAAAGTAAAGAATTAAAACTTTTATGACAAAATCTAGTAAACAAAAGCAAAAATTGAAGCTCTGCCCCCACTTCCTGTTTCTGTTTCTCCTCGGCTCAGCAGGCAGGCAGTTTGGGACTAAGCATATTTATTTATTTCATTTCTCTGACAGAACAGCAATCATGATATGCCACGAACAGGTTTCTTTACATATTAATTACATCTACCAGCTGGTGTGAGAGGACGGCTCTAGATATGTAGCCCAAGTGGACTCATTAGTTTTTACCCACAGATCTTAGCTGTAGCTGTAGCACAATGTAGGATACTCATTAAAATGCAATATGGAATTTCAGTTAAGCACTGCTTTCTTCTTCGAACTTCTATTACTGCTATTACTCCCACTACAACAATGATATTGATTTTACTGCTCCACTCACAGCAGAGGAAGAAGCAATGAGGTTTTATTTTAAGTAGCTCTAATAAGTTGAGGAGGGATGGTGGAAAAAAAAAACACCACCTAGCAGAAGCTTCGACTAAACACAGTTTTGCTTTGACTGTTAACAAGTCAGATGTGGGTGGTTGGGGGGGGGGGGATAAATTTAAGCATGCCAGTGATGGGCATTAGCCAGCAGGATCCGAAAGCAGTGTTAGGCAGATGGCTGGGTGTGGGCTTCACACACACAATAACCATTCTCTCAACTTCACCAGAAATTAACAATCCAACAGTATTTGCAGAAAGTCTAATCAGGGTCGCTTTTGGATGTTACTGGTTGTTCCTTGTATAAAACTGCAAATGTGGTTATCATTATTCCAAAATAACTGGCAAGTATTTTTCTAGCTATATTCAAATAATAAAGCTGTTTTCCCTCTGGGTGTAACTTGACAGGTTTTCAGCCGCTGCCAATGACAGGGCTAAAACAAACAAGTAAGCATCACCACTTTTGTTTTGAAGATACAATTCACAAAGATTCTGCAGGCAATGGAGAGAGTCGGCCTACCCAGAGCCTGACAGGTAGCCGGTCACAAAAGTTTGGAACGACATGGACCAACACTGGCATCATCACAAACTCGCATCAGAACACCAAAATGAATGAACACCTCATTAAAGAATGGAGTTCTGTCCCTCCAGTTGAGTTCCTGTGACTTGGAGAATCACTGTCAAGGAATGCTGAAGCTATTTTGGCAGCGCATGGTGGCCCAACACCCTACAAAGACACTTTAACTTGAGATTTCTTTTAATTTGTCACCAGCTGTGGGACTTTGCACAGCGCCAGATGACAGTCTGCCTTATTGACAGCAGCAGCAGCAACAACCAGTACTTGGACCTACTGCTGATGGCACAGTAAAATAGTGATCCACTAATAGAGAAATGGATGGCTGGAGAGTACCTCTGTCTGGATGAGTTGTTAAGGTGTATGCACTGAGTTATGAGTCATAACATCTGCTGGTCTTATTGGCAATGTTTTTTGGTAGTTAGAGTCTTAATAGAACTGCCCGTTGACTGGCATTAAAAGTTATCATGTGGATCAAACTACACATTTATTAAATTGCTGACAGCTCTGAACATAACCGTCTTGGCATGCTTCACTTAAGGTTTTAAACAAATTCACATATTCACTCAAATCTAGCCAGGTTACAAAAAAATATAATTTTACACTAATCCTCCAAGAAGTTCTAAACCTAAAACATGTAACTCTTTATGTAATCTTTGTGACAGCTGTGTCCAGAAAAGCTTATTTTAAAAAATATATATATATATCTTGTTATCACTCTATGTGGTGGCAAGACTGAATTATTTTAACTATTTGGTAAATTGGGATGAAATGCATTACGCACATTCATGGTGTCTACAGGATTCGTCTAAAAGACTTCAGTGATTGCTCGAGTTGCTGGAGTTTTCCTCCAGCTTTAAGTGGCTTTGAGTCAAACATCCAAACAACTTTTCAGCTGTTTGACATAAAAGCTCATGAGCCCACATAGAAGGGATTTAATCAGTCTGATTTTTAATAGCATCATCATCATCATCACCATCATCAAGTCATTATTTTTATTTTTAAAACTCTATAAACACTTATGACCAAGTCTTTGCAAAAACAATACCATTACCATTAGCTGCACTACATTAGCGCTCATTAGTCTTAATAACCTTCACGAGGAGGTTAAGTGATCAGTTTGATTTGATGATTGTTGCTTTGTTTGTTTGTAAGATTATTGAAAAGTTTGAAATGAGACTGCATGCAAACTTTACTAGATGTGGAGCTTGGCTCAGCTTAGAAATGATAAACTTTTGGAGTCGGTGTGAACTTTGAAGTACAGTAGATCCAGGAGTTTTTAGAGGGATTCTTTACAGAGACAAAGACACAGCAAAATGATCAAACAAACATTTAACATCATATCTTCACAAATCAAATTGAAATAAGAAGTAAGAAACACTTTAAGGAATTTAACCATTTAAGCATTATTGAGGTGTTTGTTACATTTCTCAACACTTTTCTGTATTTGTTCAAGTTAAGAAGGTCTTGTTCTTGGTCTTATTTTGTGTTAAGTGACACCAACTGTGAGACTGAACGCATGAAATGTAAATTACTTCATTTTTCTCTTCCCATGCTCATGGACTTCATAAGATGTAAGCAAAGACAATCATTTGCCAATGGGCCACATTTTTAAACACAAAAAATTTAATCATTACTTTTTTTGTTTGTTTTAGCTGTCGTGTTTTTCTCTAAAAAAAAAAACATCTAGTAGAATATGATGAATATCTGCAGACACATCTACAAACATGTGTACACCAGCATAAATCCAAGTCCTGAAATGTAAGATTCTTGATCTGTTTCTGACTAATGTAAGAAGCAGAAGGAAGCCATTCTATAACACACAGTGTCCAAATGAGTTCTGAGGCCAACACCTTGGTTGCAGGCCAGTAACACCTATTGAGCATGTCTTTTAGGTGTGGGAGGAAATTAGAGCAACTTGGGAAAACCCACGCAGAAAAGAGTAGCACATGCAATTTCATACAGAGAGGGCTAGATCTTAGATCATTGGGCCTTGGTTGTGAGCCAAAAGCACCAACCACTGAAACACTATGCTGCCAAAAAAAAAAAAAAGAATACATAAACAGCATGGAGACAAAATCATGGCAATCCCCATAAGGGTTTTAAAAATGACTAAGATGTAAATAAATGTGCACCTTTGTCCGGATACATTCCAAAATAAAGTGTCAATTTCTTGGATGCACATTGTGCGTTGAGGCATGAGACATATGTTGTATACAGCTGGTGGGACTCCGGGGGATTTGTCTCCACCTTATGCACATCATAAAGTGTGTCCAATACAAACGAGACAGTTGCAAAGAGCAGCAGATTCACCATGGTGTACAAGATCAATAGGGTAACAATTCACAGGCACAACTGTCTCATCCATTTTCCTCTTTCCAAAAATGTCATCAGTATCAGGTGTCAATTGCTACTCCAGGCTGGTGAAATGTCTGCGTGATAGCTGGAATAGCGCATTTTTTTGCATATACACTGAACACTGATCCTCATAAAGCCACATTAATCTGGACGTGTTCTATAAATGAACACGTCAGAGGAGATTTGAAGATTAGTGAATGTTTCCTCTGTCAATTTGAATATTTGCAAGAGAAACAGAGATCGGTTTAATGATTTCTTTATGTTTGAGGAGCTTCGCATGTTCTCTCAACACCCACCACATCCTTCATCTGGTGTGACAGTTCTGCCAGGCCTATCCTGTTTAAATGCCACAGGACAGATTTCCTAATATAAGCTAATATAAACATTAGAGAAGATGTTTTTGGCAGCATCAGTCTTTGATTGAATGCCATTTAAACCCCTGAGTCAAAATGCTGAATCAGATGGGGGGTGGGACTTGGCAAAATTGGTACTGAAATTACCTTTGAGGATGGATGCTTCATTTGTACTTCTTCAGCAAGGCAGAGAGCAGCAGCGCCGTCCAAGAACACTTAAAATGCTCATGAACACACATATGGGTGTAAAGACTAGGGTTAGTCATTGACCAATATGGTCACAAACATTGAGGTGTCACTGCCTGCTAACTTCAATTGGCTCATGCTTGTAGCATATTGGTGAAGAGCCAGGATACATTCTAGCTCATAACAATGTTCCTCAAAATGATGGGACTTTATTCCCATGTGGGAGGGAGTCAAATGACAAGTATGTGCTTTGTGGTGCCCTCTATTTTATTTTGGTTTATAGAGCTGCTCCAAACAGATTCTGTCTCTGACTGCTTTGCTCACCACCAGACGAATATCAAACACACAGACACACACACACTCAAAAAAATGTATTAGCAGATGAAAATAGGCAAAAAAAAAAAAGCCAGTTTAAAGGGACTACATCAAAAAAGTAGGCTTTTATTCTGAAGGTTTAGATGTTAATTAGAGACACTGTGGGGTTGAGCTCCCTGTTGATTCTTCTGTTTTCACAGGTGTCACATTTTTCATCAGACCTTATGACACAGGTTAGCACTTTGAAAACACGGGCTCCTGAGTGAACAGTAATTAGCACATTTGTCTCATGCTCAAGCTTCACTGTTTATGTTGTGACTCTGGCCTGTTTCTAATCTGCTGCAAAGCTGCTTTTGTTCTCATGTGTCGCGGCTGATCTTGCGCCACTTTTTGATTGTTTGTTTTCAAAGAACCACCAGAATGGCTTTTGTAGCTTCATTCAAAGTCATATATACTTTGGGCTGTGCTTTGTATTGTGAATTGCTCACAGATAGAAACGTGGACTTGGGCTTAGTGCTGTTAAACAGCCCATCTATAAACATTGGGACAAAGAAAATATGATTCCATCACACACAGCAATCTTTCTAGACAGCATAAAAACCACGGAAATTCCTTGAACTCATAATCACGCAACAAACTTTCTTTGCACATGCAGATTTCAAAAGGAAAGCTGACCTTTTAAGTAGAATTTACAGAAAACTGGGGTCAGTCTTTAGCCAAAGAGACACTAGTTTGTTTTCTGTCTGTGTCAAGTTCAGTTAAATGTTTTTTAAGACAGGCATGATACAGTGTCCCTGATTCTCTGATGCAGCGTACACCCACAGGCAGCTAAATCTTCTGGGTCCCGTTAGTAACCTTTGGTGTAAAATAATTTTCTGGATGTTCAAGCTCCATACAAACTTTTGGATTAGACATACAACAGTGTGGAGGTAAACTATGTGAACCCACTCTCAGTTTTACTGTTGCATGGGTTACGCTGCTAAAACCTTCTTTAAACCTGCCACTTCATTAGCTGTGTTTAACAGTCAGATGTTTCCCTGAGTGATGGAGAGGGTGGGGTGGGGTGGAGGGGCTGACTATCACTAAGCGGAAATGTGATAATTGGTAAAGAGCTGGACTTTCAGGGAAACTGGCTGTGTTCCCTGTTTGGATCAATAATGCCTGCCCTAAGTTGAAGCTCATTCAGCCTGAACTGTTGAACGACTCTGCAATCGAATGACAGTTGGGTACAGTGTTGCATTCCAGTGGCTCAAAGGCTATGCGAACGCGAGCTGAACACGACTCCTCTGCTCTGCTAATCCAACTCTTTGTATGCGTGGAGAGGCTTCATGGCGATTCATGGCGACACAGAGCAGGAACCGCAGGAAAGCATATCACCTGTAGCAGAGGCTACAGTTTGACTCTGACGTTGCCCATGTCCTGATTCACAGTGTAATCTCAGCAGATTCAAAGGATCAGAGGTCAGATGTGACATGATATTTGAATGCAAACCACAATGTGATAGAATACCCATATAAAGTATCATTTTCTAAATGAACTGAAGAAGAAGTTAAAGGGGCAAAGTAACATGATATTTAGAATCCTCACATATCATTACCTATGTGTCTATTTGTTACAATACAAACAATGTAAACAAGAAACAGCTTTAAATTGCTCTATATGGCATTATTTTAACTTTGACCTTCAGATCAATTTATTGACCTTGAAGGAGAGGTCAAATGTAACATGATATATTAAATCTTTATACGGTACTTTATACGATGACAGTCAGTGTTGGGAAGGTTACTTTTAAAATGTATTCCACTACAAATTACAGAATACACGCCTCAAAATGTATTCTGTAACGTATTCCGTTACGTTACTTAATGAGAGTAACATATTCTGAATACTTTGGATTACTTAACATATTATCATGCTTTTACAACTACATGAATGTACTATTGCTGTGATTTATTATTATTACTGAAGGTTACTCGCCATACCAATACCAACTCGATTTTTAAATCGTAATATAAATGAGTAACAGTAGGTGGACATTAGGTAAGGCTGCACTTTTTGCAGCGATCTTGTATGGAAAACTATTCCGCGCGTATATAAAACAGGTCCATGGCTCTGAACCGTAGTAAAGGGACCTCTGGCTAATACGTCAGGTTCCGTGTCGGGCTCGTAGCCGAAAACTAGCTTTACTTTGTTGTTTGGGTCAACTTTGCTAGCAAGAGACAGAGAGAGGCGTTGAAAGGCTGCTCCAACAGAACTTATTGTTTGGAGGAAAACACGAACACAGTGTACAGTCGAGTCTTAATAGCTTACGTACAACTGGGCTCGTCAGGCACTCTTTTTGGCTGCAGTGGTTATTATTATATTTACATGCTTCCAGCTCCCGTTTCTGGTCGGTGACAACTCGTACTTTTCCACTCTCCCTTTTCTCCCTCCTCGCACTCACAGAGACATAACGGGTATGGCGGTCCATTCTCCCTGCAGCACAGACTACACTGCCCATGAGGCTACATTGTTTAGGGCTATTCCTGTAACACTCTGACTATTGGCTTCATTTTAAATCATTTTTTGAATAATAATTTTTTTAAATATTTCTTCATTTCATTCTGCAGGCTGCAAGTAGAGGTGACATTGGCCGCGAGATTGAGACACAGGCATTAGAGCCTCTTAATGCGTGTTTTGTTTGGGTTTCCACCAGCGTGGAATTACCAAAAATAGAGAGGGCATAGCCTAACAGGAAAAGACCGCCGTGTAATTCTTTTATTTCAACAAAGTAACTGTATTCTGAATACCACCTTTTTAAACGGTAATACAGAATACAGTTACTCATATTTTGTATTTTAAATACGTAACGCCGGTACATGTATTCCGTTACTCCCCAACACCAGTAACAGTACACATCACACCATGGTGTTATAGTTTCTTAGTTATAAGTATTTTTTAAGACCTTGGAGAAGGCAAATTTTAATGGAATGTTAGCATGACCCGACACTACGTCCCCACAAAGTTTTATCAGAATTTATTAAAAAAACTTATTGGGCTATTGTGTTTACAGAGAGAATGACATGCAAACACTAACAAAAACATAGCCTCCTTGGCGGAGGTAAAAATTCAGAAAGGAGATGATTTAGAACTGAACACAAGGTTCTTGTAATAATAGTCATCAATATTTTTAAGCAAAAAGAGTAACTTTAAAAGAACTGAGAACAAATACAATTTTATGCTTGTGGTTTGGGTTTATTCTTGTAAATGCTATAACTTGGTTAGAATAACCTAGTTCAGAAGCTCTGATAAAAAGGGAGCCTTGGGTTATGGTGACATTATTCTGTGAACAAATTCAAAGCAATACCATACAGGGAAAATAACACAGTGTAAGTCAAAGTGATTTTTTATATTTTTTCACATTGAACTGATGGTAATATTAGGTATTATTTTCTGTATCCAAAGCTTTATTCAGCTTCTGCAAGATGTGGCACATGCGCTAGCTTAAGGCTGAACTCCAGCTTTCAAATTTAAATTTAATTTCACACAACTGACAGATATTTGTCTTTATTTGGACATGTCATGGACCAAAGATTCTTTTGAAATCTCTCCACACACTCGTAAACCTGGCAGTATACGGTTGCCCTTGGTATACGGTTTCTGAAGAGTAGTTGTTACAGTAGCGTTTGTGCAGTTACACTGAATCAGAGGCCAAGCGAATGGTCACGCAAACCGCATTGAACCTCTGATGATTACATTTACAGCACTTAGACTAGAGTGGTTCTTCATGAATGTTCACGGACATAACAAAGGATACTTTCAACAGATCTGTAAAATAGCTAATGTAAAGAAGTATAATGTGGAGAGGTCATTGTACATGCTCAGACAGACAAAGCACATAGCATTACAGCACTGCATTGGTAACTTACCACAACCAGTTGAATTTGCCCTAAAATTCTCTGATTAATACCTGATGCACAGAAAGATATTTTAAAATATTATGAATACACATTTCTTTGCTGGTACAGGCTACAGTTTTCAGACTATGCAGTCTCACAGCAGTCTGTGAAATGCTAACAAAATTTATTGGTGTGACTGAACATGCACTTGGCAAGACAAGCTGTATGTTGTTTGAAAGAGTCATAGCGTGCCTTAACAGGTAGGACATAGTGACATAAATTACGTTTTACCTCTGTTAGTTTAGGTTTATGCAGACTACACAATATTTTTGACTGTTATGATGGTCAGTCACTGTGTCATATTAGGCAATCATATTCAATCGTGCTTAACGTCTTTGACAGCAAGTATATAGCCATCGGGAAAGAGAGGAAGCTTTCATAAAGAGAAAAGCTCTCATCCAACACCAGGGGGATCGGAGCCATATTGTGTAATCTGAATTTGAAATTAGGCATAAAAACTACTTTGTTAGCTTTAGAAAGTTGTACTATTTGGCTGAAGTACTACATTTACCACGTTTGAGAGTTCTATTTTCATTTCACTATTACCTGGATGGGGGAGTCCTGTTTGAAGAAAAAAATTAATACAACAGGTATTTAAGGCACAAAACAGTTCAAACACATTCATTTTCAAGTCAACTGGGCAACTGTTGTTTGTGTACACAATCAAACAGGTCATAGATCACTAACAGACTGGACTTTTTCAAAATATGTCATACAGACACGTGTTGAGTGGCAGAGACAGCAGCAGTCTGTAATACTATACCATCAACTTGTAATGAGTTAATAAACAGTTCATAGAGAACCTCAAGAGACCAGTCATTCACCTGTGGTCATTGCTCAGCAACACCAAAAAGGGCAGATGCTGCACCAAATCTGATGTTCTGGAGGATTGTGATGGACCGAGCAGTGAAGGAAACTTAGGCACAGGTTAAAGTCCAAAAAATGATTTTTTATTTAACCCAAAAAACATAATTGGTTAACTCATGCAAAAAGAATCAAAATCTTGGGCCCATAAAAGAGGTCAAACTAACAAAACTCTACTCAAAGTTAACAACACAACTGATAACTCAAACAAACTGACCTAACTTAATGAGACAAAGGGGAAACTTAAATAGTGGCTGATCAGCCCACAAAAACAGGAAAAGGGGTAAAACACACAAAACCTAACTAAACCAAACATAATGAACTCCAATTCCCCCCCATGGTCCTGAGTTATGGCGTGAACCAATTTGTAGCCTTCCTTTAAAGCTCGCTCCGCCCCTTTTCCACCTCTTGGCTCCTTAATCAAGGGACTGGAACAGCTGCAACTAAGGTAACTCAGAAAACAAAAGATTAATCATACATAACAGTGTAAACTAAAATGTGCGCACTTATTTTAGAATGCAGTGTTATGTGGATATGTGAATTAACTCCAAACCAAAACCAGTTATTTATTGTCCTGTAAATAAATTCCTATATTTAAAGAAAGAAATGTGAATGCAATGTTACTTATAAGCCGCTACACTAACATGGTGGGTATTACCACTGTGTGGCTGTAAGTGCAGCCATCACAAGGATGAACTTTTATGTCTTGCATGCTGACATCTGAGGCCCACAGCACAATAAACTTTCTTCAGGCTGGTATATATAAACTGACAGGGGTTACCATAGTTAAATTTCAGTCCAATCCAAGTGCAACTGCAAAAATGTGTTTAAATTTTAATGTGTTGAATTTTGCAGGCTCTTTAGTAAGGCCTCAACAGTATACTTTCACTAAACATGACATTCTCTTAAAGTAAAGCATACAGGTTGAACCAGGGTTTGATTCTGGGACTGTCACAAAAATATTCACACACACTGCTCTACACAAAACAGAAGCCAATTATGCTACACTTCCCCATACACAATCATAACAAAAGGAACTGCTGCAGAACTGTAATATTTAACTGAAATGTATGTATGTTTAGAATTTTGGACATTAAAGCCACCGAATCCCTTAAAAGTTGGAAAAAAAACAATGGCTTGTATTTGCACATTCAGCAGGAAGTCAGTTAGTTCAGCCAGAGAAAGTCTCTAATGGGTGCTCTCCATGAGGCCAGATAAGCAGACGCCCAATAAAGCCAGAAAAACATTGGCGTATGGTCCTAGTATGTAATTGACGCTGGAACAACTGAGGCAGCATCTTGAAACACAGTATTCAGATTTCTTCAGGCGACACAGCCAAAGGAAAATGGGCTGTTAGTCACTTCATGTTGTCCTAATAAAAAAGACAGTCATTAATGAGTATGTTGACATGGGCATGAGGATCCTTGCTATGCGGCTTTGTGTCTTTTTTTTCGCTCTATCTTTTCTAAGAATGTGTATTAGATTCCTACTTGGAATGCAAGTACGAATCGAATCCCCACGTTCTTGCACAAAAACCTGTGGAGTTTACAAGCACCAACTGGCAATTTCCATATGCAAGTACAACTGAGGCACTTGACCTACTTGACCTTGTGCCCCTTTTATGTAATGCTTCTTTCACATTTTATTTTACTTTTTCATTGCCAAAATACAGAACTCGGCTTGTTCATCGCTCCAAAAGTTAGATGCTTTGTACTCAGCACAATGTTTGTGTTTACCTTGGTTCATGCCATGCATACACAGATGGGTGGCAGCGTTCAGAAATATAGATAAGATAGTATACAGTATCCTAGTTTCTTTCATAGCACTGTGGCTTTCATATGTGCCTTTCAAAATTGAGATAAGGCGTAACAAGGTTTTTTGAATTTCGATATGATCCATGCACAAAAACAAGATACTCCACACCAGCCACGCAAATGTCCATGTAAAGCAATTTCCAGCTTTCCAGTTATCAGACAGCCCCCCAGAAGAGAAAAATAGGCTGTCCTCCACTACATGCCAGTTACCATCACCCCCTTTGCTTAGCCAACATGTAAGATAGTTATTGCTCTAATGAACTACTCTGGATTTTTACCACTATTAGTAAAGCATGAAGTATAGCACTGCTTGGAAACACCACTTATGCTTTTTAATAGTGGGTCCCTCAAACTGACATTGGAAATAAGTTTTGATTAGGCAGACATTGTATAACCTTTTCCAAATATCTTGTTCAGAATGCCAACTGAAATGACCCTGAAACTAACGACCAATGGATGGTTAGGTAGCTACTTAACGTTAGCTAATTAGCACACGCCGCTGCTTTGATAGTGAATAACGTCATGTCCTTCACCTCCCAAATGGCAGAAAGATTGAGTCATCCGGACTGAAAATACATACGATCATTCTGCTATAAAGGTGTATGTAGGGCTTGTCATACAGTTCAGTGGCCTATGTTGGAGCAGCGATGACTAAGACCTATGAATGCAAATCAAATGTCCTGCATTACCTGAAATCAGAGTCTGTTGAGCTGAAGGTATTTTTATCCGTGTGCACAAAGAGATTTCTAATGATCAAACACAAGGTTAGAGAAGCTAAAAAATGAGGGAGATAACAAGCAAGAGATGACAAAGGGAAAACTAACTAAAGTGGAAGGTGAAAAGTGCCAATGTTACAACAAGCTTTTAAAAGTTACATAGCACAAGACACACTGCTGGCCTCGGGGCTATTCTCAACTCCAACACAGCAGCCTCAGACCGCAGCTGATGCTTTGCAGTGAAGCCTGTCATAGGTTCTCTGAGTTGGCTTCTGTGTTTCACTGAGGGGGCCTTTGTTGCATGTGGCATGAGGTAGCCTCAGTGCGGCAGTCTCGAAGAGAGCTCTGAGCTCCAGGCTTACTACATCCCCTCCCTGTTCTGAAGGCCTGACAGGCCTATTAGGACTGAACGAGGAGGAATTTGCCTTACCTTGGCAAAAGATCTCTCATAGCCCCTGACAGCTATGGCAGCCTGTCATGGCAGCTCACTGATGAGAACTCTGCAACCCCCTTCCCATGTCACCGCCACCGCTGCTGCCATCACCAGCCCTCCACTCTGCCTCTTCATTCCTTCATTTAGTATACTTTTTTTCTTTTTCTGACTGTAAGAACAACAAAATGGAAATATATAATACTAAGAGAACACTGGATCCACAAAGCAAAGAAATGGAGTGAGATGACTGATGGCAAGGGGTTGAAAAGCACATAAGGCAAGGCAATTTAGAAATTTAGATTCAATCTCCCTCTCTATTCGTGGAAACCCAAACTACACTACTGGCATCCAATTTTTTCTGGCTGTCATGCCATGTGAAATTGATCAATAGGAACTTGTCACCTCCAGCCGACAGGAGCGGAGAGAAGGAGCGACAGGTAACTCGACGCACAACAATCAGCGAACCCTGCGGAGACAGTTATTGTTTACTTGTTTTAGTTTGAAGTGTTTCACTATACTGGTCTCAAAGAGTTTGTAAAAAGCCCTTGAGACAGCCTCCTATAGTTAATAAAGATATCAGCATCAAACTCACAACACACCAAACTGCAAATAGCATGTGAGGCACTTTTATGACATTGAGCTGTTGGACACTTTCCTTCCCTCACAAAAAAACCCCAAAACACATGATGGTTGGTGATGATGTCAATTTACAGCTGAATTCAAAAAGTAACACTTTTGACAATCCCAGTATCAGACTTGTAAACGAACAGGGCAGACGGCCGATGATTAACCATGGGAAGTGAAACACAAGAATGCCAAGTATGAATAGCTCGCGGCCATCTGGTGGTGATGAGCAAGTGCCCCTTTCCCCTCCCTGGCCTGTCGACTGGGACCAGTGGAGACAGAAATCAGTCAGATGTAACTGATGCGGACATCAGGTGGAGGATCCACTTACAGCTCGTCTCGCCTGAGCTCCCTTTGACTGCTGGTGCACTCCGATACGCTGCCATGCCTCTGCAAGACAGTTCTATTTCTCCAGCCTCCTGAAGGTGTTCAGCAGTGACTAAACACTCCCAAATGACCTTATCAATTGTTTTATTATTTCAGGTGTGGAGGGGATGGTGGGAGACAAGGTGGCAGAAACACATTTTCAGCTCCCAAGATTTAGTAAGAATCCTGCCCACCCTGTGGGAGTTCGGCGCTCAGTGATTATGCAAAACCTCCAGACGTATCTCTGACTCGAAAGAAAGTGAACAAGGGCTTTGATCATGCTGCTGAGGTTACCTTGATTTCAAGGTCATTCTCTTAATCCATATTCTCCCTTTGTTCTTCATCATTCAAGGCCTGTAAGCACCATCTTTGCTGAATAAATTATCACAATGTGCGCAGTGAGATGTCAGAATACCCCCAGAAGAAGTGTGCACATGCAGATTTATTCCCACAGAGTCGGAGAATAGTCACAGCTTCAATTTTCCACCATCACATTGGGATCTTCCAGTGAAGGTGAAGAGGAAATACACTGGCATTCCTTCTGGGTAACAGGTGCTAGTTAACTTTCTACAGCTGCTCTGCTTGTGTTGCTCAATGCAAGCAATAGGGTAGTCAAAAAATTGAGACCCAGATAGTAAAAGATACTAAAAATGCCCATCAGATTAGACAAAAGCAACAACACATCATCAAAACAACCATCACCTCACCAGCAGCTTTGTTAGTTGTTATTCACAACATTGAACAACATTTTATGAAGCATTTCAATAGCTTAAAAAAACTTAAACTTAGCTGTTTAAATTTGTGGAGTGGCTGTAGCTCAGTAGGCGGAGAAGGTCAACTAATTATAAGATTGATGGTTCGATCCCTGGCTGCTCCATTCTCCAGCCTGCATGTCCAAGTGTTTTTGTGCAAGATACTGAACTTGCTCATCTCAGTATGAATGTCTGCAATTCTCAGATAGAAAAAACTTAGGTCTGAGACATGAGACGTGTTTTGAGTGTTCAAGTAGAAAGACCATAAATAAGAACCAGTCTATTCACTGTAACTATTAGCATCTACCTGACCCACACTCTTTTATCATTTATGCAGTGGCTAACTGTCAGAGCCATAACCCAGGATTTAAAATGACTGAATTCCAGATTTTTTTGTCCTAGTGGATCATATTTAACATGTACCAGATGTATAAAGCTGTCTATACTTTGTGTATTGTCATGACTGTGTGCAGGCATAAGCAGGCTCACAGAAGCAGAACTTAAACTCAAAAACCACAGCTTTATTGCTGCCAAAAAACTAAACAAAACCTAAACTGGGACAATTAGAAACAGTGCATGAAAACAGAACACTTAGGCCAGAATGAGGGATGACGCGACAACGAACGGGAACACACGCAGACACTAAATACAGGTGGGGAACAGGGCAGAGAGGAAACAACTGGGAAACACGTCAGGACCATGACATGTATAAAGAAAATGGAAGATGAAATGAAACACAATACTTTCCATCACAAATTAAAAGAACACAAAAGAACACCCTATAGTGGGGCCCATAACGCTGTAGGGTTTTTTTTGTTTGTTTTTTGTAAAAGCAGGAACCAATTAAAGCACTAAAAAATTACCAAGGTTGCAGCCTCTTTAGCTTCATAGCTGGCTACAGCCATGTCTATGGTCAATGATTAAAAAGTAACATTAATAACAGAGTTAGGCAACAAATGTAATTAGTCTGGCTCATCTATAATGTTAAGACAGCATTAACTCAACAGGATAAGACAAATTATTTGCGTCTAAAAAATGTTGTTTCCCTTAAAGTTTCAGATTGAAGCTGAGAAAAATCAACAAGCAACTAGAATGCAAAAGTTCCAGTTTACTTTATCAACTCTCTTTGATTAACAACAAATATATAGCACTGCCTCGGACAACCTAAAAATACAGTAGATAAATTTACACTACTAGATATTAAAATATTTGACTCACATTTTAAAGTGATGCTAGTGTATTACTGAGCACATTAGAGAACCTAACATTGTGTTATTTATGTTGTTGTTTAGATTGCTCTAACATAAAAAAAATGCCTCTTAGTTTTTTGTCATTTTTTTCCCTCCATGTTATTGAAATTGTATCGGGTATTTTGTTATTGATCTTGAGTTTGAAATTTTAGTATTGTGAAAACCATATTAAAGGTCAAAATTGAATAGCATCTGACTTTTTTTCACTTCAGATGTATTGCCACCTGCTGGTTATTTTACAGAATGCAAACTTTAGTGCGTTGTTCATATTTGTCTACAGTTTATAGATTTGTCCTTTTAACATTGTTTTACAGGCTTTATTAATTATGGGTAAGATTATGATAAAACACTTTACTGTTGTGTTTAACCAAAAGAAATTGTAATATGATTACTGCCTATTTAAAAAAGTGATACCTAGTAAGTTAAAATACTAAGCCATTCATCACATCAAATTTCACACTGTGCTATGTGACGTCACACTATTAAATGGATTGGCACTAATAGTCATGCACAAGCATACATTTATGTACTTCCAGAGGCTTCATACACACAGTCACAGACATAGATACACACATTTACCTCAACCACACACTTGGATACATATAAAGTCATGACACATTCATCCAAAGAATGAATCCAAGCCCAGAGCAACTTGCTACAAACGCAAATCACACACACAAAAACTCCCACGCTGCTATTCATGTGTGGTATGAATAGATTTGCAATCCTATGTCACTGCTGTTCAAAGATAAAATGTTGCAAATGTACATAATTTTGGATTAAAGAGTGTTCTTTTTTTTACACTCATGGAAAACATTGCATATTTCTTGTTGTCATCTCTTAGCATTTATCTGTCATACACCAGTTTTGACCTGTAGCATAATAAATGTGAAATTACGACATTATTATCAGAAGCTAATCTGAGGATTTTGAGAGTGTTCAGATGCTAAATGAAAAGAAAAATCATTTTGTCATGGCTGAGATATAGTAATACAATCAATTTCATCATGAATACAGTAAAAGAGTTCTATATGGATTCTTCAGCACAAACTGCTGAACACTTAAAAATTCACAGCGGAATAGTTTAAGTGGCAATGTAATTAAAGGATCTTTGTAAGTTCCCATCTTTAAGTTTGAAGGTGATTGCAGTGGCTGTATATTTGCTGCTTCTAAGCAAAAAAGTGGAACTGTACCTCTTAATCTCTTGAATAACAAGTTCAAAAGAAAAAAAAAATATTTACTTACTATCTTATGAGCTTTAGTTCATATACACAAGTGATTTCATGCACCCCAGGTTGTGTACCCTTCATGGAAAAGTCTACTGTTAGAACTAGAAATTAAGGGTCACATTTCCTACATGGAGCAAAATGTGACCACAATCTGTGCAATTTAAGGCAAGGTCACAAACTACGCGCTTTGGGTAATTTACTAACAGGACAGGTGCCACTTGTTAATTGTAAACAGAAAAACATAAAAATACACATTGTATTCGGAAAGAAGATATTTGGAACCATGAGAACTCTCCCTCAAGCTGACCGCCCACCTGGCCAATCTGAGTAATCAGATGGAATTAGTCACAGGGTGACCAAGAGCTGGATGGTGAATCTGGCAGAACTTCTGCATTGCTCTGTGGATAGAAGAGAAACTTCCAAAAGGTCAACCATTTGGCCAGATCCACAGTAAAAGGCCAATGACAGCCCGCCTGGAGTTTGTCTAAAAAAGACTAAAAGACTCTCAGATTGTGAGAAACAAAACAAAGGTTGAAGTCTTTATTCTGAATGCTAAGTGCCATGTCTGGAGGAAACCACCGGTACCTGTCATCACCTGGCGAATCCCATCCCTACAGTGAAGCATGATGGTGGCACTATCACACTGTGGGGATGTTTTTCAGCATCAAGAACAGGGAGACTTGTCAGAGTCAAGAGAAAGGTGAATGGAGAAACATAGAAACTCCTTGACGATAACTTACTCCAGAACACTGAGGGTTGGACTGGGCTAAAGGTTTATCATCCGACAGGACACAACCCAAAACACACAGCAAAGTGGTACGTGATTTCCTCCAGATGACACTTGGCATTCAGGCCAAAGAGCTCAATCTTTGTTTCATCAGATCACAGAATTTTGTTTCTCGTGGTCTGAGAGTCGTTTAGGTACCTTTCGGCAAATTCCAGGCAGGTTTTCATGTGCCTTTTACCGAGGAGTTGGTTCATTTTGGCAATTCTACCATACAGGACAATGTTGCAAAAAGATAACAAAGCAGTGGACCACTCTGTGAATGTCCTTGCGTGGCCCAGCCAGAGCACTGACATGAACCCGAGAGAACATTTCTTGAGAGATATGAAAATGTCTGCACACAAATGTTTCCTATCCCCAAGTAGAATTGGGGTAACTCCCCAAAACTAGGTGTGGCAAGCTTGTAGTGTCATACTAAAATATTTGAGGCTGTAATTGCTGCCAAAAGTACTTCAACAAATTGCTGCACATTAGCTGTGAATACTTATATACAATATATGTATGTATATTTTATTCTTTTTTAGTAACACATTGCAACTGGCACATTAATGACACATCTGTGTCCACTCCTTTCATCTGCAGTAAATGATGATTCCTACAAAGAAGTGAAAGGTTAGGGGAAGCCCACTGCTGCTAGAAAGTCCATGTGAAATATTAATGAAGAGGAGCCTAGTATGATTCAGCCTATGTATTATTAATGATGACACTGGGAGAATCAAACTCGCTTCAAGCTAAACTGACATTTTAGGAATTCATATATATATATTACTTTAATTCTAATTACTTCTAAGTCTAATTTGTGGTTGGAAATGTAAGATACAGAAATCATACATCTATTTAAACACTGAGCAACAGAGAATTTATGAGTTCAATGAAAACAGGTGGTGGCAAGACAATCTGGGGGGGATTTTTTGGTGTATTTTGTTTTCTAGAACTAATACCACAAATGTTAGATAAAACCCATTTGATTACGAAAACAATGTGTGGCTCAGGAATAACTCACATTATTTGGGTAACACCAAATATCCTAGATCAGGGGTGTCAAACTCAAATACACAGTGGGCCAAAATTCAAAACTGGAACAAAGTCGCGGGCTAACGTTAATATTTATTGAAATATATTTAATCCTCCAGATATAAGCATGAATCTTTTCTAATGGACTCAAACACGTTTTGCTGAAAAACTGAATATGGAACGAGCAAAGCTTAATACTAAACAATATATATATTAGCTGTATAATGCCAGTAGGCCAGCTCTATAATAATAATTTGGTATGGCTTCGCGGGCCAAATGTAATTAGGCTGCGGGCCAAATTTGGCCCGCGGGCCAGAGTTTGACACCTATGTCCTAGATTACAGGAATATAAATTAACCTGTATTGTGTTTAATGGATTTGTGACAGCAAATAAAGTCCATGCATAACAAGTTGCTTTTTGTTGAAACTTTTCAAACATTTTTTTTGTTGTTTTACTTGAGGTATGTCTGTATTTCCTGATGAGCAACTTTTTCAGCGTTGTCCAATATAATGACTGCCCCCCCCCCAGGCCACACATGGTTAGGTGGTGCAATATTATTTTGACCCCAGAAGATAGTGTGACTGGTTTTCTGTTTTGGTGTTAGATTCTCCTTTTTTTCACAAACCCCTGCCCAATGTTTTCAGTACATTTTTTGTCTGTTCCTGAGCAGACTCCTATTTTTTTTTCCCCGTCTACACAGATAGTCACTGAAGAGGAAGAGCAGTGCTGAGGGATTTTACTGAGAGGAAAAGAAAAAAAAAGAAAACAATGTGTGTCTTACTTGTTATCATCTATCGTCCACCTGGGCCTTATAAAGTTTCTCTCTGATTTCTCAGACTTTTTATCTGATTTAGTTCTCAGCTCAGATAAAATAATTATTGTGGGTGATTTTAACATCTTTTTTTTTTCTTTTTTTGTGTCCCGTTTGGATCTTTAGCCATCAGAATTGTTGTCGTAAGGCCAAGAAAGATGCCAAGCGGATTTATGATCCACCAAGTGGATCATCATGGCCTTGCCATATTGGTCCATTTGATTGACCTTTATTATAATTATGAATTTATTTTATTTTCAGTTGCTACAAACGGGACAGACATGACTGGGGGATAGGACAGGGAGAAAGAATGAAAGAAAGAGAGGGAGAGAAAGAAAACCAAAGGGGAGAAGAGACGGTGAGAAGGGGGGGAAGAAAGAAAAAAAACAAAAACAAAAAAAAACACCTGGGTCACCTGTATGGAGAAAAAAAACAGAAGAGAAAGCAAACAACAAAGAGCAAAAAACGGCACCATCACAATAAACTAGCTAGCAGTAGATATCAGTAGATACTAAGTAATAAACGATATTGTGCAGCACACAAGATAGACAGCGCACAATGTGCTTTGAGGCAGCAGCCAAGAAAGCTGTAGTCCGCGTCTGTGAATACCCGTGTGTACACCTGTATGTATACCTGTGTGGATCAGCATGCTTGCATTCCAAAGGTTTCTCCATGTAATGATCTGCTAGGGAGTGTGGGGGAGCCACAGCCCCGTCCTCCAGGGTATGAAGCAGGTATGGAGGAGATCAAAACTCCAGACATCCAGAGGCCCCCAGAACACAAGAGACCAAGGAAGACCAACAGAGGGGCAGCCGCGCCACTGTCCCAGTAAGAGCTGAGGAGAGTCCCAGATGAGGGCTCACTCAGCAGCCGTGGAGCAGAAGCCAGGGGGAGTTGCAGTGACGCGCCCGTGAGCTCCGCCGACAGCCAGCTGTGCCTGAGTGACCGACCCCAGGCCGAGAGGCCGGGGGCACCCCACCTCCGAAGTGGCCCGAGCGAGCCCCAGGCTCCAGGCCCCGATAAGCGGCCGCCAAGGAGTGAGCCAGTGTGTACCCGGACGCCCACCCCCAGACACAAAGAACCACCAACGCACCGATGTCTGAGGGAGTCCGCCACTGGCAGGGGAAGTGGTGGTAGGGGGAGATAGGCCTCCAAACCTTGGAGGGCCTGAGATGTCCCCAGGGAGGTGGCGTCTGATACCCAACCTGACATATAGACACAGACATACAGGCACACACAGATACAAACATCCATTCCCACCCTCATGCTCTCATATGCACTCACTCCACACTCAACCAACGTGGAGACAGACATAAAGAGACGCTGTACACATGATCACACTCCCCAAGCGTACTCTACAAACCGGGTCTAGGTACCCTTGCCCCTGGAGGGGGGAACTGCATCCAGACCCAGGTGTTACCCTTTTCCCTGCGGTGGGGAGAGGCAGACCGCCCCGACTCCGCAGCAGCAGGGAGGCTCCACACTCCAGGCCCCACACTTTTAACATCCATGTAGATGCTAAAAATGACAGCCTCAACATGGCATTTAATCTGTTATTAGACTCAATTGGCTTCTCTCAAACTGTAAAAGAACCCACCCACCACTTAAATCACACTCTAGATCTTGTTTTAACATATGGCATAGAAACTGAACATTTAACAGTGTTTCCTGAAAACCCTCTCCTGTCTGATCATTTCCTGATAACATTTACATTTACAATAATTGATTACACAGCAGTGGAGAGTAGACTTTATCACAGTAGATGTCTTTCTGAAAGCACTGTAACTAAGTTTAAGAATATAATCCACCCACTGTTATCATCTTCAATGACCTGTACCAACATAGAGCAGAGCAGCTATCTGAACGCTACTCCAACAGAGGTCGATTATCTTGTTAATAATTTTACCTCCTCACTATGTACGGCTCTGGATACTGTAGCTCCTGTGAAAACTAAGGTCTCTAATCAGAAGTACCTGACTCCGTGGTATAATTCTCAAACACGTACCCTAAAGCAGATGACTCGTAAGCTGGAGAGGAAATGGCGTGTCACAAATTTAGAGGATCATCATTTAGCCTGGAGAAATAGTTTGCTGCTTTATAAGAAAGCCCTCCGCAAAGCCAGAACATCTTTCTATTCATCACTGATTGAAGAAAATAAGAACAACCCCAGGTTTCTCTTCAGCACTGTAGCCAGGCTGACAAAAAGTCAGAGCTCTTTTGAGCCAACCATCCCTTTAACGTTAACTAGTAATGACTTCATGAACTTCTTCACAAATAAAAGTTTTATCATTAGAGAAAAAATTACCAATAATCATCCCACAGATGTAATATTATCTACAGCTACTCTTAGTACCATTGAAGTTAAGTTAGACTCTTTTTCTCCAATTGATCTTTCTGAGTTAACTTCAATAATTACTTCCTCCAAACCATCAACATGTCTTTTAGACACTACAGCAAGAGTCCTGACAGGGACTAGAAAGAGAGAGCATATTTCTCCTGTTTTGGCTTCCCTCCATTGGCTTCCTGTTAAATCCAGAATTGAATTCAAAATCCTGCTCCTCACATACAAGGTCTTAAATAATCAGGCCCCATCTTATCTTAATGACCTTGTAATACCATATCACCCTATTAGAGCACTTCGCTCTCGCACTGCAGACCTACTTGTTTTTCCTAGAGTATTTAAAAGTAGAATGGGAGGGAGAGCCTTCAGTTTTCAGGCCCCTCCTCTGTGGAACCAGCTTTGTGTTTGGATTTGGGAGACAGACACTATCTCTACTTTCAAGATTAGGGTTAAAACTTTCCTTTTTGCTAAAGCATATAGTTAGGGCTGGACCAGGTGACCCTGAATCCTCCCTTAGTTATGCTGCAATAGACGTAGGCTGCCGGGGATTCCCATGATACATTGAGTTTTTCCTTTCCAGTCAGCTTTCTCGCTCACTATGTGTTAATAGACCTCTCTGCATTGAATCATATCTGTTATTATCCGCTGTCTCTCTTCCACAGCATGTCCTTTATCCTGTCTTCCTTCTCTCACCCCAACCGGTCGCAGCAGATGGCCGCCCCTCCCTGAGCCTGGTTCTGCCGGAGGTTTCTTCCTGTTAAAATGGAGTTTTTCCTTCCCACTGTCCCCAAAGTGCTTGCTCATAGGGGGTCATATGATTATTGGGTTTTTCTCTGTAGCGATGAAGCGCCTTGAGGCGATTTTTGTTTTGATTTGGCGCTATATAAATAAAATTGAATTGAATTGAATTGTATGTAAGATTGACTATCTCTGTGGGTGAGGTCACTGAAGCAGTTAAACAACTCCTTGGTGGCAGAGCCCCTCGGGGGGATGAGATCCGCCCTGAGTTCCTGAAGGCTCTGGATGTTGTAGGGCTGTCTTGGTTCACACGCCTCTGCACTGTTGCGTGGAGATCAAGGGTGGTAACTGTGGATTGGCAGACTGGTCTGGTGGTTCCTATCTTTAAGAAGGGTTTAAGGAGGGTGTGTTCCAACTATAAGGGGATCACACTCATCAGCCTCCCTGGGAAAGTCTATGCCAGAGTGCTGGAGAGGAGAGTCCGTTTGTTAGTCAAACCTCAGATACAAGAGGAACAATGCGGTTTTTGTCCTGATCGTGGAACACTGAACCAGCTCTTTATCTTCTCGAGGATACTTGAGGGTGGATGGGAGTTTGCCCAACCAGTCTACATGTGTTGTGTGAGCTAGGAGAAGGCATTCAACCGTGTCCCTCGGGCTGTCCTGTGGGAGATGTTTTGGGAGTATGGTGTGTCATTGCTACGTGCCATTCAATTCTTATACAACCGTTGCAAGCATAGCCAGCAATAAGTTGGACTCGTTCCCAGTGGGTGATGGACTCCACCAGGGCTGCCCTTTGTCACCGACTCTGTTCGTAATTTTTATGGACAAAATTTGTAAGCATAGCCAAGTGGCTTTCACGTGGGTGGTCTCAGAATCTCATCTCTGCTTTGTGCAGATGATGTGGTTCTTTTGGGTTTATCAGGTGATGGCCTCCAGCTCACACTGGAATTGTTCGCAGCCAAGTGTGAAGTGGTGGAAAAGAGAATCAGCACCTCCAAATCTGAGGCCATAGTCGTCAGCCGGAAAAGGGTGGAGTGCCCACTCCAGGTCAGGGACGAGTTCCTGCCCCAAATGGAGGAGTTTAAGTATCTCAGGGTCTTGCTCATGAGTGACGGGAGAAGGGAGAGAAGGGAGCGGGAGATCGACAAACGGATTGGTGGTGCAGCTGCAGTGATGCGGATACTGTACCGGTCCATCGTGGTGAAGAGAGAGCTGAGTGTAAAAGTGAAAGTCTTAATTTATCGGTCGATCTACGTCCCTAACCTCAGCTATGAGCAAAAGAACGAGACTGCGGATACAAGCTGCGGAAATGAGCTTCCTTCGAAGGGTGGTTAGCCTCTCCCTCAGAGACAGGATGAGAAGTTCGGCCATCCGGGAGGGGGTCAAAGTAGAGTCGCTGCTCCTCCAGTTGAGATGGTTCGGACATCTGATAAGGATGCCTCCAAATACACTTTTAATATTTTTTTAGAGAATGCAAAATATAAGGATTTAATCTTAGTGTAAATTTTGTATTTATCTTGTATATTGGTTTTATTCTGATTTTTAGTGTTTATGTATGAGTGCAGTTTTGATTTGCATGATTTTATTCTGTTTATATTGCATGGTTTTTAGTGTTCTATTTTGACATGGTTTTAATCCACTGTGGACTGGCTGCGCATGGGACAAATTAGTTGATAGGGATCAACTGCTGAGGTATGGGTGTGTCCAGAGGTGGCCTATCGGCTGTGTAAAGACCTTTTAAAAGCAGGCTAGCTGAGCACTGGGAGGAGAGAGGCCTCAGATATGAGGAGGAATGTGTGAAGGCCAGGTGAAAAGAGGAACCCGCTGCCTGATTGTATGGGTGCGACGCCTAATCTGGAGACGGAACAGCCAGCATGACGTGGTAACTGTGAGTACAAGAAAATAATTATTATAATATGATGTGTTAAATTTGTTTAGATCAGAGGAATAAGGAAGGATTGGTCTGTTTTAGGTTGGCTTCGCTGTAGGCCTGAGAGTGTGTGTAATTGTTTAGAGGGAAAGGAATTTATGGACACTGGGGGTCTGCCTGCCATAAAAGGAGACAGGAAGCTACAGTTGGAGGTTGCTGATGCTGATGCTTGTACCTTTAATAAAACTCATAATTGTTATAAACTTAGAAGTAGGTTTGTAGGAGACTCTCCACCTTATCTGTAAATGTAAGACAAGGCCAATGGCCCAGTGGATGCAGAGTGGGGGTCTCAGTGTTTGTAATATGTTAACTGTGTTTTCTATGTTGTGTAGAGGAATTTGGTGTAGCTTGGGTGAGATTACTTTTATGACCGTCAGGAAGTCACGTATGCAGAGACACACACTGACACATCCACACGCACACTCACTCACCTGCACTCACAAAGACACACGGGTACGCGCATACACAGGCACTCACATGCTCGTGCACACATACAAACACAGAGTTTGCAGCACACCATGGGGGTGTGCTGCAAACACAGACAAAGGAGTGAAGATCTGCAGAGGGACACTGGCCTTGCACGTCTCCCCTTCTAGAAGATGCATGCTTAAATGAAGATGAATAAAGATGAATAAAGGTTTTGTGAAAATGACTACTGAGTCCGGTGCCGCCTCTGGATGCTTCGAGGAATAAAAAGAACCGGGGTGAAACTGATTTCGCAACAGTTTTGGTGCCGAAAACCCGGGATTCGCTCAAGGCTCAGAGAGGACGAATTGGCAGAGCTGAGATCGTGAAAACGAGGCGAACAGAGAGCTAGCTCAATCATTTAAAAGGTAGGCACCACCTGTTTATTTTCGAAGTGTGCAAATTGAATAAAGTTTAAATTATCTGTTCGCTAAGTTGAGCGTATCACAGTGTAAATTCACTCAGTAGAATAAAGAGGCGGCTAGGGCCCGTCCCAGTGCGACTAAAGCAAGAGACTTTTGCTAAGAACTTCAGTTTGATGTTTAGTGTGCCGTAAGAAAATCTCAGTGCGTTAAAGCAGGAGACGTTTGTTATGGATTTGTAAGTGGTGTTTCATCCGCGACGGTGTGTGATCCGTCTTAGTTATTAGGAAAAAAGTGGCAGTGTTGTGACCCGTCCCCGTGCGTTAAAGCAGGAAACGTGTGTTACTATTAGTAATTAGAAAGCGGGGTTTAAGGCCTCGTCACCGGCTGAGGGCCGTGTGTGTTCCGGGCTTGGTTGCCCCACCTATTCTCGGACATGGGAGTAGGACCTGTGGGACAGGAGATCCAGGCTGGTAACCTGGGGATTCGGAACTCCTAAATAACTAAGTCTGGGTTGAAGTCCCTGTCGCAGTCTGAAGTATGCATAAAAGCAGGATTGCTTTGGCCGGTTAGATTCCGAGCTGAGTTGAACCAGTGCCTGATGCAGAAAGAGGACTGTGTAATGTGTGTGAAAGCGCAGTTAGAGTTTGTGTCTTGTCCGAAGTAATAAAAAGAATTTGTGTGTGTTTGCGGTGTGTAGAAATCGCGGCAGGAGGCCATGTCACAAATTGTTGCAAACTGTGAAGTCAATTGGGGGGTTGAATTTGGTTTTATGTTTTGGGGAAGAGAAACCGCGGTATCGAGTCCGTGGCGCAGTTTGAATAATTTGTGAGGTGTACAAGAGCGGACGGCACCCGCTCTGTGTGCGGATCAGGGCGTTGTCCTGAATCAGCAGAGGAAGTGTCTCGCAGAAAGTTTGAATGGGACTGCGAGAAGTATGAGGTGTGTGAGCCAGCCTCAAGGGGCGGGTTCACAGGTGGAACAAAGGAGGAGTAAAATGTGTGTGTGTGTGTGTGAGAGAAAGAAAGGTGGGGGTGAGTGACCAGGCTGTGAGTGTGTGGGTGAATTCCTTGATGACAAAAAGGGAGACAAAGTACATCAGTTGATTTTCTGTGAAATAATAATAGTCAAGAAATCAAAGTGATCAAATAGGAGAAAATGAACTAAAATAAATAAAGAAAAATAAACAGTGGATTAGTGTTAAGTTAACCCTTTACAGCCGATCGGAGCGGGCACGCTCCATTTTGCGTAACTATTTTTAAATCCCGGTAGCTCTGCAACCACGTTAGCTAGCGCAATAATTTTTTTTGCATATGAAACCGGAGGAGTTGTACTTACATCTTATGCCATCAGCTTGTCCTAGGTCACAGTTTCCTTCCACATATAGCTTTGCAAAAACTGCATAAAAATCACTTGCAGCAACAAAAACATGATATTCCAGAAACACGCTTCGCCGATCCGATCAGCTGTTTGTAACACTTCCTACGTCCATCAGCGCGAACTATCACATGACCGCATGACCTGCCCGAAACCGGAAGTGACGTCATTTTGCGGAAATGTAGTTTTTTTACGATCGGGGCCTTATGAGCCTATACTTGTGTTTTAAAAAGTTATGTTTGAGTTTATGACTTTCTGTGTCGTTTCTGGGATGCTTAAGACTCATATTGCACTGCTGGAAATAGTTTATTTTGATGCATATGCTGTTATTTTGCAAATTTGCACTATAATATTTATTTTCGTTTTTCCTGCAGTGTATAAAAATTGGTGTATTTCAAAAATAAAACTATGAAGACACTCAAAATAAATTTCCTGTGGTGGGAAACTATTTTCTGCAGCTTTTTTGTATTTACAGTTTTGAGGGATAAGCCTCTTAAATTTCTCTAACTACAAATATATGTTAAAAAAACAAAAACGATTTTCAATTTTTTTGTAGTTTATTGCACTTTTTTGCAATTTATGTAATTATTATGCACCTAATGCAGACATATTATTAAAGTTTGGGCTATAATGGTTGTATTGATGTATAGCAACTTGAAATGCTCCCAAAAATGGCTCCACAGCATGTAAAAATATAATATAAGCTCTGGCGGACTTGGTTCTATGGTAGGTCTTAAAGGGTTAATGATAAATAAATTGATAAAATTAACAGTGACATTTAAAGGTGACCAAGTACTCAAGGATGATTGGAGAATTTGATCGTGGACTGCATGAGAACTGTTGGGGAGAAAGGAGAATGAGGTTGGAGGAGTGAGTTAACAGGTTAACCCTTTAAAGCCGGTCGGAGCGGACACGCTCCGTTTTGCATAACTATTTTTAAATCCCGGTAGCACTGCAACCACGTAAGCTAGCACAATAATTTTTTTTGCATATGAAACCGGAGGAGTTGTACTTACATCTTATGCCATCAGCTTGTCCTAAGTCACGGTTTCCTTCCACATATAGCTTTGCAAAAACTGCATAAAAAGCGCTTGCAGCAACAAAAATATAATATTCCAGAAAAACGCTTTGCCGATTCGATCAGCTGTTTGTAACACTTCCTACGTCCATCAGCATGAACTATCGCAGGTCCGCCATGTCCTGCCCGAAACCGGAAGTGACGTCATTTTGCGGAAATGTAGTTTTTTGTCTTCAGGGCCTTATGAGCCTATACTTGTGTTTTTAAAAGTTATGTTTGACTTTATGACTTTCTGTATAATTTCTGGGATGCTTAGGACTCATATTGAACTGCTGGAAATAGTTTATTTTGATGCATATGCTGTTATTTTGCAAATTTGCATCTTAATATTTATTTTCATTTTTCCTGCAGTGTATAAAAATTGGTGTATTTCAAAAATAAAACTATGAAGACACTCAAAATAAATTTCCTGTGATGGGAAACTATTTTTTGCAACTTTTTTGTATTTACAGTTTTGAGGGATAAGCCTCTTAAATTTCTCTAACTAGAAATATATGTTAAAAAACAAAAACGATTTTCAATTTTTTTGTACTTTATTGCACTTTTTTGAAATTCATGTAATTACTATGCAATTAATGCAGACATATTATTAAAATTTGGGCTATAATGGTTGTATTGATGCATAGCATCTTGAAATGCTCCCAAAAATGGCACTACACCATGTAAAAATATAATATATGCTCTGACGGACTTGGTTCTATGGTCTTAAAGGGTTAATGTGTGGGTGGAAAACAATGGGGTAAAAAAGAAAAAAAGAAAAAAAAAAGAAGAAAAAAGAAAATAAAAAGTGTGGAAGTGTGAGTGGGAAATTGTCTCCAACTGGGGGCAGCAGTGATACTACAGGTCACCTTCTTCCCCTGCTGGACACAAAAGAAAACATAAATCAGAGTGTTGTGGATGAAAATAATTAACAACAACATCAAGAAGATTTTTGTGTTTGCGGTTAAGAACAAATAAAAATTTCATTTTCGGGGTTTAAAGTCAGTAGAGTTCAAAACAAAATAAGTGGTGATGTGTTGCTTTAGCAGTGATTAAAATACATATGCAGTGACAGTGAATAATGAAAGTCACTCAGTCTGTCGATTACAGGTGGGGAACGGACCTGGATCAATTCTCCACAGGCAGCAGTCGGAAGAAAAATTATAGGTTAAGATCATTAGAAACACACAGCCCGAGTTTTTGGCTGAATTGTTTTGCAGCTTCCCATCCTCATCCTGAACAAGCAAGCTCCAAGGAAGCTAATCTCTCCTTGAAGACGAGGAGTGCAGTTCCAGAAGCACAACCATGAACATCAACAGTGGACAGCAGTCCAAGAGACAATACCAGAGTCCTGACCAGAGAGGTCCAGCAGCGCTGTGGGCAAACGGCATCAGAAAGAAGATCCATCATCTTGATTGGATGAATGGAGATGCATTTCCAGCAAGCTGCAACTTCACTGTGTGTGAAGGACTTTTGAAAAGACTGTCTGAGTTTGACATTTGCCATGTTGGGAGCGAGATGGCAATGAAAGAGACAGTGGGACAAAGAGATACACGGGACAAAGCTGAAGAGAACTGACTGCCACTGGACTGCAAAGTGGAAGAAGAGACCAAAGTGAAAGAAAGAGCAGGTGAGGACACAGAGGAATGCTGTTTTAGTGTGGGGAATCAAATTGGGTTAAGGAATCCGGGGAGACAAACGACTGCCTTGAAGTGGAGGACTGACACAGTGTCCAGACCACCACAAAAGGGGGAGGAAGACAAGCACTGAGGTATGCACGTGTACTGTTAGAAAAAATGGAAAGGTGACACCACACATGTGGTGTCACCTTTCCATTTTTGGGCGACCGTGGCTCAGGGGGTTGGGAATCGCATCTGTAACCGGAAGGTCGCCGGTTCGATCCCTGGGCTCTCTGTCCTGGTCGTTGTGTCCTTGGTCAAGACACTTTACCTTACTTGCCTACTGGTGTTGGCCAGAGGGGCCGATGGCGCGATATGGCAGCCTCGCTTCTGTCAGTCTGCCCCAGGGCAGCTGTGGCTACAACTGTAGCTTGCCTCCACCAGTGTGTGAATGTGAGAGTGAATGAATAGTGGTATTGTAAAGTGCTTTGGGTGCCTAGAAAAGCGTTATATAAATCCAATCCATTATTATTATTATTATTATGTACTAGAGGTAGCATAAAATCATACACAAAGTGGCACACATCAAAAGAGGGTATTTGTAGAAGGGGTTAACAACACACAGCATGGTTGCTGATGGTAACCTGCAAGCATTTGGGGTTTAGCTGTGCCTGACTATGACAGAGATTTTCATTTAGATGTTTCTGAAACAAAATTTGGAGTGAACGGAGTTTTGTTTCAGAAAAAAGGGGGAATGTGAATAAAAGGATACACAGAAATAGAAAATGTATTAACCCGACTAACACACACACACACATGTAATGAAGCTCATTAGGATCAAACACAATTTTAAGTAGGCAATACTAGAGCTGGGCGATAGAACGATAACGATATGTATCGCGATATAACTTTTACTCGATAGAGAAATTAAGCTATCGCGATAGACCTCGCTGCTCTTGTCCTCTTAAAAAAAAAAAAAAAAAAAAGGTCAGCCAATCCAAATTAAGTAGCGCAGAGCCGAACCAATCACAGCCGCAGCGTCACGTCGCGTGACTTGTTACGTACAGCACAAGTGCCAAGCCGCACGTGTGTTTGTTTGGGAAGCAGCCAGCGCGTAATGGAGCCAGCGCGTAATGGAGGAAATGAGTGTGCCGACTAGAAAAATCAACCGAGCGTGACCAAAGAGAAAACAGATGATGGTTCCAATGCCGGAGAGATTGTCGAACGGAAGAGCCATAGAAGTTCCGTAGTGTGAAGGTATTTCGGCTATTTCAAGTCTGACAAAAAACAGAGTAGCGTGCACTGTAAATTGTGCCGAAAGCAAGTCTGGAAATACAATAAACTGGTGCATGCGTCACACTGTGCGCCACGTTATTGTTTCGGTGAAATGAATTTCTACAATACTGTTAATTCTACTCTCTGCAGTGTTTAAATGCTTACATATACACACAGTTACTGTCCCTCCACACATACCACTCGGTTCTGCTTCTATGCCCCAGCTTTGTTTACTTTTTCCCAACGAGGCTTCTAGACTTCTGATTGGCCAACATTTCTGCACAGTAGGAATCTAGCGCCACCTGCTGCTTTGGCATGTTCATAGCAGCGTTTTCCTTCATTTCTGCCTTTATTGTGTGGACGGGATTATTTTTTTAAAACGAAAATGGAAAATCTCCGTTTTCAAAAATACCCGTGTACGTGTGGACGTAGCCTCAGTCTCTGACTGGAAGCGCTAATTCGTCATTCGGCTTTTGTCAGACTAAAGTAACTGTTAAAACTGTTTGAAAAGCTCAGCTATACAACAAGGAGAGATTGAGAATTTCCTTTTAGTTCTCAGTTTATTTGATATTGACAAAAGTTAGTCAGTTTTGTCTGTTCTTCTGTAAAACAAACTAAGATTTATTTTTAGAATTAATATTTTGTTTCTAAGTGGAATTGACAATTTAGTCTGTTTCGTTTGTTCTATTTTGAAACTTAAACGCTTTAGCGGCTGCCTTTTGTGTAGTTTGCAATATTTGCCTTTATTTATCTGAAAAAGTCTCATGTTCCTTAAGTACATCTACCCTGTTGAACTTATTATGGGAAATAAATATTTAAATAAAAACAAGCTGCTGATTATTTCACATTTTACTTGTGAGCAACGGCACATTTAAATCTTACAAATATAGTTATTTGGCTTATATCGTGATAGATATCGTTATCGCCTGAAATGAAAAAAACATATCGTGATATGAAAAAATCTCATATCGCCCAGCTCTAGGCAATACTGTTACCATCATCCTGTCTGAGAAGTGATACATAGACAACTGAATTAGTATTATTTTGGGGAATATGACTGAATGATAGCAGGGGTGAACAGAATCCTGCAGCCAGAGTTAAAATGAGTGAAACTAGCAGATTTTTAGTTTTTAGTTTTTGTTTTGTTTTTTGTTTCTGATGTATGGGGAAGGTTTTACCGTGGCACACACCTGGGGACAAAGGAAGAAACTGATCATTTCAAAGAATATTGCGTTTGTGTGAAGCGTGTGGGATGGTTGGTGAAAGTTTTGGGGATTGGCTGAGGCATTTTTCTTTTTCACCAAGTTCTAGATTTGGTGTGTCTTTACTTTTTAGAGAAAGAATATTCTGGGACAAGTCCTAAGACCGGGCTTCTGTATTTTTATTTTTCATTTTGATCTGTTATTTTTATTTTATTTTATTTTTTGTTTTTGAACAGTGCACTGGGAGTTTTGTTTGAGAGTTTCTTTTCTTTAAGCAGATCTGCACGATGGGAATTAAAAGTGCTATACGACATGTCAATAAAATCGTTGCAAGTGAGTTTCTCCAAACTTACAATGGCCTCGGGAGAAAGCCACTTATTTGGGACAATGAGAGTCCCTGTCAAAAAGGATTCAGCAAGTTAATCCGATCTAAAGTTCTTCTTTTTCTTTTTGAAATGACGTCATTTTGCTGAGGGTGGAAATGAAATGCGACGATAGTTTCCACTATCAGCAAAGAAGTATTACAAAAGAATAGTTCAAATTTTTTAATTTTTGCAAGTTAAAAAGCAAGATTTGGAGCAGTTAAAAAAACTAATTGAGCTGATTCAAAGTCCTAAAAAGACATTTTGTCGCATTCACCAAAAAATGTTCCCTGTTGGAGTTGGAAGATTACAGGGTTATAATGGGAACTCTTTGGAATCAAATTCCTTGTTGTAATCGAAATAGCATCAGCTCAGTAATTGATTAATATCGCATCAAATCACAACAACAGTTTATTTTATGTACTTTGCCTTTTAATCTTGATTTTGATGCTTAGAAAGCCTGTTGTTTCAAATTGTGTGGGACTGCGGACTACAGGACCACTCCCAGCTGCCACACTGTGGTGGGACCAGGCCTATATTTGTATATTTGTACGACTGATAACACTCAGGTGGGATGTGGGCTAGAGTACCATAGAAGGTCCTTTACAATGAAGTCTTCTTTGTGAAGCAACTGAGTCCAAAATCAATGAGCCTTAAACGCGGGACATCTGTACTGGTTTCTATCAAGATATTCTCCAGCTTAATGTCCTGGTAGAAGATGTTCTTGTTTTGAATCTGGAAAAAAGCAACGGCTGGCAGGGAAGAGACTAAAGCGAATGCAAAGAGAGAGATTGGGAAGCATTCTGACTTGGTTTAGAAAGATAGGTGGCCGGAAGGCAGTCTGTATGTGAGTAGGCTGGTTTCCGAGAGTGTTGCAGGCTGGATGGTGGAGAGTGGGCAGGCAGATAGGTTGAAGGTACATACTGTGATCCACAGATTGATTTCAGGCTTGGACTTGCACACAGTAATGATCCAGCTGCGACTCTTGCACTCCAGTAGGGACTAGAGGTAAGTATCTTGGCAACTCTGACAACCTAGGCAAACAACTAGGAGGAGACGAGAGAAGACATTAACCAAAAGAGACATTGGAGAACACAACAAACAGGAGGACCAATCAGGTGGTAAAACACTGCCACAGCTGCTCCTTTAATACGACCATGACTTACTAAAGGGCTCTGGTAATGGATAGATGACTATCATTGTGTTTGCACAATGTTTAAATGTCTTTTAAGTTTAGGTAACATGACCGACTGTGCTTGCCATATGATTTAAAGTCAACTTTATTAGCTGCATTAAAAAGGGATTTTAAGGAAACACTCAATGTATAAAGGCTAATTTGCACCATAGAGTTGTTCTCTCATAAACTGATATAGATGGAACACTTCTGTAAGTACAGAACGTTATGTCACCGGATTGCTTGGTTGGCTGGTGCGCAACCAACCAAACAAGCAATCCCCTCCACACTGTTCTCTTTTATAAAGTGCTTTACAAACTGCAACATTGTGGCTCACAGGTGGATTTTCGTCTTTTTAAGACATTTTTAAGAGCAGGGCTTCATGGTGTAAATTAGCCTTTATACATTGAGTGTTTCATTTCCACTTTAAGTGTCCTTCTGGTCTCTTGGCTGTCTGAGATGTAGTTATTACCTTTATTGCATTGACTCATATTTCTGACCATGTTTTTCACAACAACATTCCCAACATTATTTTGAGACTCTAAACATGACTTTTCATCAGTCTGCTCTGATATGTGCTGATTCAAAGGCAAAACGGTGGGGTGGTAGTCGTTTACGTTGGCCTGCATACCACAGGCCCAAGTTTGGGTCAAAATCTCATAGATGCTCACAGATCATTTCTAGGATTTTTTTTTAAAACATTTCATGCTTTTTCAAAATATGTGTCTGTTGTTTAGATGTAGAGATTAAAAACAGCTGGGTTAAGGTTGAATATTAAAACCTACTGCGTTAAAAAGTTGATTTGGGTTCAAATACAGTTGTTGCCACATTATTTCAAACTATGTTTCTCAGTTTCCATGGTGACTTCTCGCTGCTTTCTGTACACCAAATCCACGCTTCTGACCAGGGATATACTTCCTGCTGCATTACGTACATGCTTGTGCTCACTTGCTGACATGAAAAAAAAAACAAAAAACAGAACAATCTGTGTTCATGAACTATGTCATGACCTGCTGTGAGACGGGGTCCTATCTTCAGATTTACAGCATGTCATGTCGGAAACTATGAACTGCACTAACTTATGTGTAGGTGGTCCCAGTCCTCGGCACTTAAGAGTTTTACAGCAACTAATGATTATTATTACAAGAACAGCCCGATATTCAGACTGTTCCTATGTGCAAAAAAGGCTTGTTTAATCTATTAAATATAAATATATAATGTGACCTGATGACAGTTTTAGCAGGAGCAGTTTTGGCTTTATCTGATGCTTTTCTCCTCTCCCCTCCCCTCCCCCTGAACTAATGGAACTGAAGCATGTGTTTCAAAATCTGCAAATTCAGCACTGAGTGTGACTATGAATAATAAAAATGAGAAAATTAATGAAAAGTCACCACTGCTGTGTGCCTTTCAGCTCAATTGGGGCCAGAGAGACAGTGTATTTACAGATGTATAACAAAAAGAAATACTACAGTTTCACACTCCACTGCAGTACACACATGGGAACACACACAAAATCCACAAATCATCTTACTAGCTTATGCAATATTAAGAAGAGCAAAGCCTCCCCCTGGCTCACCTGTAGTTTGCACCCAGGCTTCAAGGTGAAAGGCTTGTGTGTCTGAATATACAGATGTATCCAGTCTGTATAACTTAATCAAAGCACGGGAAGTAATAATAAAAATAACAACAGGGAAAAAACTGTATATCAGAAGCCTAATTTGCAAAAGTACAACACTTTCTTATCAGGTCCAACATCTAATTCACTCTGAAAATTCAGCATCCCACTATGCCAGGCCCATCGTTGTGTGAGCATGCGTGTCTGCCAGCACAGTCCACAGGCACAATATGTGTTTGTGTTCTCATCCAATCCAGCCAGATGTTGGCTTTTCTGAGTAGGAGGTGTGTGATGCTAGGCAATCCATGAAATATGGTGGGAGAAGAAAAAAAATCTATCAAATTTTATAACTGACATTCTCAGGTGTACAGCCGTGGAGAAACACATTGGCATTTTTCCCATTTGGATAAATGCGCTGGCATTTTCACCAGTTTTCGATCCAAAATATGCAATGTGTTCATTGATTAGGAAAAATGAAATGAATCAGTATGCTCAGCTAATATGACTGACTTCTGCTTGCATTGTCCTTTTAGAATCATTTCTTTCATGCATTGTATTTAGTTTTGGTCTCAATGAAACTTTCCCCCATGACCACTAAATTACCAGAAATGTCTTCTGACTGAACCCCCTCATGGTTCTTCACTCACTTTTGATTTGAGCCAACTGTTGGTGTCAGGGATGTCAAAGATCCCTGAACCGGCCCACCAACAGGTCCAAATCAGCCTCATTGATGGCAATGTAAAGTGTGGGGAAAAAAAGAAAAACACAGCCCTGGTCTATGGGATGGATTGAACTGCAGTTATAATAACTACTATTCAAATCAGTATTAACCTGTTGAGGTCTATGTCATCATCGTAACCCTAGATTTGTATTTTTTTTTTAAATAAATTGCATATTCTGATAGCTTAGGATTAGAATGTCACGTTACAACTTAGAAATCCAAGGGTAAACCCTAATGAATGGAGATCCTGTGATAAATCAATTTTCTTGTAGACTCCTGGTGGAGCATAAGTCTGCAACAACACCACGCCAACGGACTCTGTTCTGGGCCGTTCTCTTCAGCTGTGTCCACGTCATTCCGGCTGCCTTCACTTTGCTCTTGACAGATCTTCTCCACGTCTTTTTGGGTTTCCCCACTTTCCTTTTTCCTTGTGGGATCCAGTCTGGTGCTTGCCTTGTGACGTTGTCGAATGGTTTTCGAAGTGTGTGGCAAATCCAGCCCCTTTTTCTCTTCTTGATGAGATCCTGTGACAGTCCTGTCTATTTAGGGACAGGTTGTTTGAATATCCTAATTAATACTGAATGCACTGCAATAAAATTTCCTTTGGATTTTGCACATCAGCTAAATTTCATACATGTCATTTCTTTAGTTTTCGGGAATACTTCACCAGGCTTATTGAAGGACATTCAAAGGTCTTCTTTGGACTTTGGCTGCCTTTTGTTCTTTTTTTCTGTCACTGCCAGGATTTTAATAGTTTTGCAATTTTCATTAGTTTTTATTTTTATTTAGTTTTGACTTCAGATTTTAAAATTTTATATCAGTTTTAATTCGTTTTTACCATTTGTTTGTTAGTTTAGTTTTTATTTTTTTGAAAATAATTAGTTTCAGTTTAGTTTTGATTAAGAATAATAAGAATAAGAATAACTGTATTTATCCCGAGGGAAATTCTTTTGTCATGTACATGCTCAAAGCAGCAGGAGAGACAGAGGAACAGATGAATAAGATATACAATATATACAATAAGAATAGTAGTATACAGTAACATACAGTAGGATAGTGCACGACATAGTATCAAATAACTCTAAAGAAGTAATATATATAACTATATCCTGGATAATAAATAACTTAACTATCAGTGCAGGCGATTCTAGAAAGTGACATAGTATTGTGCAATAGAATAAAGGGAGTAGCAATGTATGATGGGGGGGATGAAACAAATATTCAATAAGGTACTGTTGGGTAATATTGCACGGTCTGAAAGGGAACAGAATAACATTGGTAATAGTCTCAGGAAAATCACCTACAGAGTGAGGAAGAGTTATACAGTCTTATTGCCACTGGCACAAAGGATTTACTGTGGCGGTCAGTTCTGCATTTTGAGGCAATGAGTCTTTTGCTGCATTTGCTCCAATGGTCCATCATGGGGGCGTGCATGGGGTGACAGGGGTTGTCCATGATAGAAAGAAGCTTTTTTTAGCATTCTCCTTTCAGACACCTCGTCCAGGTTCTCAAGTCTGACACCCAGGACAGAACCAGCCTTTTTAATCAGTTTGTTCAGCCTGTTGGCATCAGCTGTCTTCACCCCACTTCCCCAGCACACATCTGCAAAGAACACAACGCTCTCCAACACCGAGTGATAGAATATGGTCAGCATTTTCCTACCAACATTGAAGGACCTAAGTCGCCTCAGTAGGAAAAGCCAACTCTGCCCTTTTTTGAAGATAGCATTGGTGTTCTTGGTCCAGTCCAGTTTACAGTCCAAGTGTACCCCCAGCTACCGGTAATCCTCAACGATCTCCACATCAGCCCCTCTGATAATGACAGGGTTAGGAGGAGGAGCCTGCCTCCTAAAGTCCATAATCAGTTCTTTTGTCTTTGTGATGTTAAGTTGATGTTAAGATTAGTTTCAGTTATAGTTTTAGTTTGCAATAATTAAGTGTAACAAAATCCCAGTTTCATCATATCAGTCATTCTCTTCTGCTTATCCTTGGGTATGTTGCTATTCCAGCTACCATACCCTGCACCCTGGAAAGGTCGGCAGTCTGTCGCGCAGGACTAACACGCAGAGACAGACAACTCACATTCCCACCTATGAGGAACCTATGGGTTCTTTAAAAAAATAAAAAATTAGGGCAGATGAACAACCATTGAACTATAAAAGATATATCTTGGCCCCAATGAGACTCTTGCAGCACTGGGTGTTCGTAATTTTGGTTCAAGTGAATTGTTAAACTTTTTGAAGGCAATTGACTCACACAGTTGTGTAGATATTCCAGTCTCAACAAACATATACACAAACGCTTCCTCTCGCTTGTGATGTTCCTGCGAATTGACCAACCAGCAGCCATCGGGTCACCGTTGGAAGCACTGCATTAATGTTGTCTTGCGATGCATCACGCTGCCTTGCCTGGGGTTAGCTTCTGTTTCTGGGGATGAGGGTTGGGCGTGCTCACAAGAAGGTTAGCCTTCTTGTGCGAGCTTTTCAAGTGCACTTTAAGCTTTGTGGGATTTTTTTCCCTTTAGAAATGTCCCGCATAATTTGTCTCTTTCCACTACGAGACACTTGCTTTATCTAAAACACAGTCATATTCAAAGTAATCCGAAATTGGACTCTAGCGATTTCTCCCGACTTTTGCTGACATGATTCTGCGTGGGACGGAGCAGCAACACAGACGACTCGACTAACGTACTGCCACCTGCTGGCATAATGAGACACAGCAAGAAAAAAACCTGGAAGCTACACTTCATTTTCACCCTAGACTATTGTATGACACACACACATCAATTAAAACTAAACAATTTTTCGCTATAAATTCAGTTAATTTTAGTTAGTTTTGTGAACACTCATTACAGTTTTAGTTAGTTTAGTTAGTTAGTTTTGCAAAGTCTTGTTTTTATTTTTATTTCTGTTAACGAAAATGTTTTTTCACTTATAGTTTTCGTTATTTCATTAGTTTTCGTTAACGATAATAGCCCCTGAGAAACTCACTCTTGGACCTCGCTCCTGGCCTCCTCTGTACATATTGATGATGATTTGAAACAAAAATTCCAAATTTGTATTTATCCCTCTATAAGACCTGTTGCCAGTGACTCAGTTCAGTTCTTATGTAATTTGACATGCCTCCCAGTTTTCCTTTCTTAAGAATGGTTTCTTGACTTCCAGTCTTCACTTAGACCATTTTGAAGGAAATTTCAGGGAAAAATAGATGGTCCAGATGCATCACTCAGGCTTTGTGTCAGGTCATTGCTGGATTTTTTCCTATTTTTTAAGCACATGACTTTCAGACAATACATCTACTGTAGACCGTTCGTTTGGGCCTGACACTGAGACTTTTGTCCTGCACTTGTCAAATTTCTTTATTTTTTTTTTTTTTTAAAGACATGCTGAGACACACCACATTTCCAGCAAATAGCTTTTTTGTAATTAACCCTTTACAGCCGGTCAGAGCGGGCACGCTCTGTTTTACGTAACTATTTTTAAATCCCGGTAGCTCTGCAACCAAGTAAGCTAGCGCAATAATTTTTTTTGCATATGAAACTGGAGGAGTTGTACTTACATCTTATGCCATCAGCTTGTCCTAGGTCACAGTTCCCTTCCACATAAAGCTTTGCAAAAACTGCATAAAAATCACTTGTAGCAACAAAAACATGATATTCCAGAAACACGCTTCGCCGATCCATCAGCTGTTTGTAACACTTCCTACGTCCATCAGCGCGAACTATCACATGACCGCATGACCTGCCAGAAACCGGAAGTGACGTCATTTTGCGGAAATGTAGTTTTTTACGATCGGGGCCTTATGAGCTTGTGTTTTACTTGTTATGTGTTTTAAAAAGTTATGTTTGACTTTATGACTTTCTGTGTCGTTTCTGGGATGCTTAAGACTCATATTGCACTGCTGGAAATAGTTTATTTTGATGCATATGCTGTTATTTTGCAAATTTGCACTATAATATTTATTTTCGTTTTTCCTGCAGTATATAAAAATTGGTGTATTTCAAAAATAAAACTATGAAGACACTCAAAATAAATTTCCTGTGGTGGGAAACTAGTTTGTGTAACTTTTTTGTATTTACAGTTTTGAGGGATAAGCCTCTTAAATTTCTCTAACTAGAAATATATGTTAAAAAAACAAAAACGATTTTCAATTTTTTTGTAGTTTATTGCACTTTTTTGCAATTTATGTAATTACTATGCACCTAATGCAGACATATTATTAAAGTTTGGGCTATAATGGTTGTATTGATGTATAGCAACTTGAAATGCTCCCAAAAATGGCTCCACAGCATGTAAAAATATAATATAAGCTCTGGCGAACTTGGTTCTATGGTAGGTCTTAAAGGGTTAACTTGTTGATGGAAAAATACTATTTAATACCAGTCAGGCTGTATAATCTGGCATTTTCTTAGGTTTGACAAAGGTAATAGGAAAACACCATTTGTTTTTGGGACAGGCGTATGGTAACAAAATTGGTTCTTTGTTTGTTATGTGTAGATAAAACACTGATTCCGACTTTGAGTTTGATGCCCTTTATTTGTTTAAATGATTCATAGTTCAGTGTTACGTGGCTTCCCCTCAAGAATGGTCAGGTACAAGGCACTCAAAGGAATATTACTGAAAAAGCATCCAATGTCCAAAGAAAATCTCTAAAAGACTTTCAGAAATACAGAAGAAATATTGCTTAAGACCACCTTAAAGATTACAAGATCCCACTCCTTGGAAGGAAAATATAAAGAAATGTGGGGCTGTAGAATTTTGCACAGTATTGTATATCGTTACATACCAACCAAACCGACATTCAAATCAAAGCACAGCTGTATTTTGTGATAACTGCTAATAAGGAACTATTTCAGCATTTGAAAACCAAACCAAAGACGATGAGCATGGGGAGCATTAGCCAGCTAAGCATAAACACACAGTCTTTTTTGCTTTTCTCTCCTGTGTTTGAAATAAGGTACGAGTCTTGAGTTAAAGCTTCCCCAAAGATTACACTTCTGTGTTTTCTGTATTTATTGGTGCAGGCATGCTCTGCTTCTGCTAACTCTAATGTTATTTGCACTCCTATTCATTCTGGCGGTCTGCCACAATTCAGTTGACTTTCATTCATCAAAGGGCTGTCTGCATAGGCTACACAACTGAGCAATAAGATGTTATTGTGACCCAAATACTGTACCACCAGGTACCTTTCCAGAATTTTATTACACTAGAACCGACTGGCAGTGTTTCTATGAGATGATTTTATTATGAGGCACAAGAGTAAAGCGTGAAAGGCTCTTGAAAACCCAGTGTTCTTATAAAATCTGAGTTTTTCAGCTGTGAGAGTGCTTGACTTTCAAATAAAGGCTAACATTTACGTATGAAAATGTATTGATTTTCACCCTCTGCCTGCTAATGATAAGAATAAAAATATATTATTAGGGTGAAGCTGAGGACATGTTTAGGAAAAAAAGGCTATTTGTCATCTCCTCTGACCTCTCTCCCTAATCAATGATTTCAATTTGTGCATTGATAAAAGAGAACAGGCTTAATGCAAGGACTAGACAAAATGCTTCAGGGGTCACATTAAAAATGCAAAGTGGGAGCTATCTCCAGCGCCCTCACTGGACGTTGTCCAAATATAATATTGTACCCCTGCAGCAATTATAGGGATCGCTGGAAGGGTGGCGACTGCAAGGAAATGAACTCAGGATCAATCTCAGCACTTATCAGGATATAAGTAAGTCGGCCGAGGTTCAAGGAGACTTCAGGAATCTATCTGGCACCTGACGCAGTGCAGCTCTGGCTGGGAGAGGACGACTGCCAGTCGGGACTCGACTTTTCAGCCCATTTAATTATGCTGCGTCTTTCCTTACACGTTCCTCAAATGTGAATTCAACTCACTTTCAAAGATTCATCAAGTGTCACTGATATACCTATTGTAAGTTTTAAAAGATGCATTGCTTTCCATACAGTCCTCCTCTTATGTATGCTGTAGCAGGGGCGCATAATCAGGTACTATGATACAATCTATTTTCAAAGTCAAAGGGTGATGTATATCTTATATTTAATTCTACTGGCACTCTATGCAGCTCATATTCCCACCACTGGCATCTGGCTTGCATTATAAATGGGAGCCGTCCCGCTTCGATCAGTTACAACAGTCAATAAACATTTAAGATTAATTTCTAAAAAAATGCGCGTTGACTGGCATGACATGATTGCTGTGATTTTCAGTCTGCCGAAATCAAATTTGCTTGGCATTTTTAATCATAACAATACCTATTATAGACCTGAGGGCGTCCACGGTTGTTAAGGATCTCTTAACACACCTCTCGATCTAAATCAATGTGGTACATTGTGATGTAAATTGCCATTTGGGCTTTGAGTTTTCCGCTCAGTGATTGAGAGTTCAGGCAGTCTGAATTATGTGCCAGGTCTTTCTAATGGTGGCTCATAATTTCACAGATCAATGAGCATTATCTATAGCAGTAAGAAAAAAAAAGTTGAATTTGTAATGGGGCCAAACTCAATATTCTACACCCATTGTTCAGCAAGGACACGGCCTTTTGAATCCTGCTGTGCTGCCAAGTACCACCTTTGAAATAACCCACTTGTCTGATATTCCATCTGAATTGAGATTTTGCTTCGCCTCATTTCTGACACACTTAGTGTGCAGAACACTGAGGCTGAACTACCAAGAGGACAGCTGTGCCCAGGGGCCCAAAACCCCGGGGCCCAGGAAAGAAAGTTGACTAACCAACCTGCTATGCATACCACTGAAACACAGTCCACAGAGAGCAGATGGAATATAAGGTCAACAGGATTACTGCAGCGTTTTGGAAAATAAATATATATCTTTTTTACAGAGTTAGATGAGAAAACAGATATTACTGCACATGCCAGTTATATATTAAATGTGAAAATGGACCTTTAAAGGACTAAGCTTATTCAATATAAATAAAGACATGGGAAACAACCGTCTGAAGTTATAATAATGTGGCAAGCAACACTGATAATGTTACCAATAACCCCCACTGTCAAAAATAGCACATGAACTACGGGGGTGCTTGTTCTGTCAGGGTATGTGAATGAATCTGAAGTTAAAAGTGACCTATGTCTGAATGATGGAATACTATCACTTTAACACACTGATGGAGGACAGAGTTGTTATGTATCCAATTGTCTTCATCCTGACGACAGCTCTTCAGGAAGCCATTTATTCCTCAGCTTTCTATCTTTATGCAAAGTAAATCAACTTCTGACACCTTTTCTACTAAACAGACAATTCAGTTTAATTTATAAAGTGCCAAATCACAACAACAGTCACCCCAAGGCACTTTATATTGTAAGGTAAAGACCCTGCATACATCCAGAGAAATGATCAGACAGATTGTGTTGCAACAATTATTTTTAATCCATCATCATGATAGCCTCATAGTTAATTGCTCACATTAAAAAAGGCTGGTCATGGAATAAAAACTCCAAGAACAAGCACAGTGAAATTGTTGCTTTATTATCCTATTCTTTAAACTGTTCTTTTATAAAGTTTAAAGAATATACTTAATCTTGCTATGTAATTCTTCAGGACCATCGATATTGGGGTTTATCTCTATTTAAAGCCCCCATGTTAATTGGATATGCCTGCTGGCTTTTGTGTGTAATCCAACCAATAAGCCCGCAAGCTAAATAATTACATCATACAAGCATTTCCAGTTTTAAAGAGGACATGTTACAGTGTGATCATTTCCAGCTACATTCCTTATAACGTGCAAGTAGCTTTGCATGAGTTCAAAACAATCTTTATTTATCAGTTACTGGGCCGTGCACCTCCTCACCTCTGTCTGAAACAAGCTGTTTTAGCTCCTTTATCTTAGGTCAATCTCTATTCTGATTGGCTGCCCCGTACAAACAGAACAGAATAGAATAGCCGTTTATTTTGAAAGGCTGAACAGCAGGTGGGAGGGGGTGTCTGTTCTCACAGTTGTTGCTTTAGATCAGCGGTCCCCAACCTTTTTTGCGCCACGGACCGGTTTATGCCCGACAATATTTTCACAGACCGGCCTTTAAATACAACAAAATAAAACTAGTACCGGTACCGAAAAAAGAAGATTTATTCATAACACACGTGAAAAAACCAAGGAAAACCGAGTAAACGATAAAACCGATAACAAAATAACGCTGAAAACCGATAAAAACCCTGAAAACCATACATTTCACACCTGAGCCTCAACTCTCGCGACCCGGTACCAAACGACTCACGGACCGGTACCGGTCCGAGGCCCGGGGGTTGGGGACCACTGCTTTAGATGACCTGTGATATCACACAGAGCAAAAAGAAGATTTCTGACAGAGACCATTTAGAGCAGTCTGTGCTCTGAATGCCGTGTTCACACTGGCACTGCTATCTGATTGATACTAGCACGACGGACGTGATTACTTGTTTCTACCATCTTAGGTCAGAGGTTGACTTAACACTTTAGAGACAGACACATTTACATTCCAGGTCTCCAACAACAACAAAAAAAGTTTCAAAATACAAGATAGCTAAAAGGTGTGTTTTTTATTTTATTGACTAATTATTGTGGAAAATAAAAATCCCAGTGATTTAGTGGCCATTACATAATCTGTCTTTATAAGGTGAGAGTGTAGGTATCTGTATTGATCTCGACATTAATGGTCCTGTATTTATTGGATCAATACAAGCACCACCTCTGGGTCCACTTTTAGGTTTTGTTTCATTCACTGTTTGGTTAGGCTTATGCTGGGCAGACACTGTGCGATTTTTTTCAGTCGCGCGATTCAGCTCCTGCTCAAACTGTACGATTGACTCGCAGGGGTTAGAAGTTCATAGGTCACGATGCAGGGTCTCACACTATACAGCCCGATGCTCTGATGCGACCTGAGTGCTCACACTGTGCGTCCATAAAATGAAGGTTATAACAGAAATTCTGTCGCTCGCTCTCTCTCTCTGTCTTTCACTCACACAGACACACCACCACCATCAACTTTGCTAAATTGCTAATGAAAAACATTGATCAGGCAGCTGTGATTGAGCAGCAGTGTAAATCCAACTATTTTCAAGGTTGTTGTGTCGTGATAATTTTGTGAGGCCACATCGAAAAGGCTCGGATGAGCTTTCCAAAGTTCTACAAGTTGTACCTCCATCGCTTGTGTCCAGATCACACACTGCACTGCCGTGCTGCGCCGTCTTTTTCGCTGACATTTGTGTTTGCGTGTGCGCAGTGTGACAAACTGCGGTGACACCCTCGCGACCAAGCGATTGATGATCGGGAGCTCGTTGTGAGGTGTTAATCGCTTCTCGTTACCCCACGTATACTACACAATGCACGACGCACGATGAAGGCCAAAATCGGGCCGATCGCCAAAACGGTCGCACGACTCAAAAATCGGCTCAAAATGGGCCAAAAATCGCACAGTGTAAGCCCAGCATTAGCCACCAAAACTGTTTGGTTATGGTTCTGAAAAAAGCACACTTTCAGGTAACATACAGCCTTTAACAAAACGTTTGACAACACATTACAAAAGTTGTTTTTTTTTATGTTTAATCATCTTTTAACTTTAATGCATGAAAAGTAAACTGTTCTCTGGGGAAGAGACTGCTGCAGGGTTAGATGACCGAAACTATGACAAATACTTCTTAAACAGGGATCAGCTGCGCATGTTTGCCCGAGAATCATCTAAGAAGTTAATCCACCAGTTAGCAAGCAAAAGAAAGAGCTTTCCTGGTGATATTAATCTTTGCAACGTTCCAGCTCTCATGCTGTAGCTGCATTTATGCTGCTGCAAAGACGCTTTATTCACATATAGAACAGGTTTGTCGAGGCAACAAGGCCGGTGAAGGATTATGTTGCAAATGTGCAATTCATAACATCATAACTCAAAAGGATAGATACAGGTTACCATTCATGCAATCTGTAAACTCAGCACAACATTTAACAAGCTACAAAGGTGGCAAGATCCATCCCAGAATAACAGATGACTCCGAGCAGCCTTCTGTTCCTCATAAAGAGCTTAAAGAGCATGAAATTCAAACACAGGTAATAGAAGCCTGGCTGTATAATTATGCTCTTGTCTCATGCAGTGGTGCCTCCGTTTCTCTCTTTGCTCCAGGCCAGTTTGTGATCCAACAGGAGCTTCCAGAATAAGAAATGAGGAAGGGATCAGCAGTGTTGATGCAATTTGCAGCAGGCAAGTGCATTCATAGATATTTGCCCAAAAGACATGAATGGGTTAAGCTATTATGATCTGTGCGGGGCTGATAAATGGAGTCCTGCTGGGTACAGAGAAAAAGAAAACACCACTTTTTCTTTAAGGTATGTCTACACAGCCTACGGGGTGAGCATGCATAATCAGGGTGTAATTCAATTAATACGTTGCCTCCAAATATCCCGGGCGAAAAAGCTGCTATTTATTTGTAGTACGAGATGATAAACGGTGCGGCTCACTGAGCCGAAAACTGGATGGACAATAACTAAGATAAGATGAAATCGTTTATCGATTTGAGATGATGCTGAAAATTCAGATTTATGGACGCAGGAGGACTAATACTGGGCCCGGAAAGGACATCCATCACCACAGGCATCCACATGGCCCAATAATATGAGGCAGCTTTATGGACACATTATGAGCAAGCTGTCTTAGGGTTTTTAAAGCAACATCACTCAGGATGTCAAACCCATACTGGTGTGCATGTACTCACTATCCATTCCTCAAAGACGTCCATAGCAGCAATAATCTGCGGTTTAGACGGGCACGCCATCGTCCAATAATGCCCCAAAGCTCTGGACATTTGATGCACAATCGCCTTGTGAATTTGGCGGTAAATGCTGTAAGCCTTTCTGTTATCTTTCTTTCACATGCTGCCCCCCCTCTCCGAAACAATCCTTGTTAGTTAGAAGTCCCAAAGATGCCAGAGCAGAGAGAGAGAAAGAGAAGACGCATCAAAGTGCCAAGTATTGTGGTGGATGTCTGCAGACCCTGCTGGCTTCACAACCCAACCCTGTGTTCACGCCTACGCTGCCTCAAAAAGCAGCCACAGTAATTGCAGAGAGGCTATTGTTTTGGGTTTTTTTCCTCTTCTTGTTGTGCTTTTTTTTCTCCCCTAACTGCTTAAATAATTGTGTTGACAAATGGTTGGAGGAAATTTGAGACTTGAAGAGAGACCATGGGGTCAGATTGGAAATGACAGTCGCAGAAATTTGCATTGTTTCTAGCAGCGACTTGCCTTTTAAACGCCACAGCGTGTTGAATTTCAGCTTTCACAAAACTCCAGGTGCCTCTTCTTTACACTAGAAAAAAGGGCTTAACAAAGCGTGGCATTATCGCAATTTTATCGATGCCTCTAAGTCTTCAGACAGAGACAGCCTTTACTCTTGCGTTTCCAAGGAGGACAAAGACAGTTTCCGACAAAATTTCACAAACATCTGCTGTTTTTGTTTATTCCTCACAAACAAATTAGTGAAACATGAAAGCAGGACGCTTGTTTTTTCTGGGGGGGTTTAATTTAAAACACCCCAATATTTTTAACATATGGCAAAATTTTGACTGAAGGAAATTATATCAGCTGAAATCCATCAACGCGGCCCTCGAGGACAGGTCGAATGGGAATTAATGCTTTTAGCAAAGACTAAAAATTCAATTTGTGTTCTGTTAATCAAGTGCAAGAGTAAGATAAGTTTAGCCTCGGCATAAGGAGTATTGAAATTAGGCCTCCAGAGTTTTTTGAGCAACAACTTTACAGTCTAGGATTATAAACTCCAGAATGTCAGCTAAAAAGAAAAAAGACAAGCCCACACGCACACCTGCTGTGCACACCGAGCTGTTAAAATATATTGGAGCCAAACTCATGAGAGCTATAGATCTAATACGAAAACCACTCAGAAATTTATAGTGTAGCAAAATATATGCTGCTCATAAACCTGCGGCACCTATAAGTGCAATGTAAACAGTGGTGTTTGACTTGGAGATGGTCAATTGTGTCCTGCCTAGCTAAACAGAGCACAGCAGATCTTTGAGAGGTGCTTTTGGCATTATTATAAGCAGCCAGGGAGACGGGGGAAACATACTCATCCTTCATCATTTCAGGAGTCGAGCCCTGCCAGGTATTTAGAAAGCTTATTCCCTGCTGAGTTGCCCCGCAATTTAATCCAGAAGCTCCAGTCAGAGAAGACAGATGAATCGTGTCATCTTCCAAGAAGCAAGAGAGTTGAGTGATCTGAAATCTCAAGTTAAGAAATAAAGAGAGAGAAAAAAGCCCCTCATTTTGGTCTCTCTTAGAGGGGATTAGGTCTAAGAGACATATCTCTAGGTGATAGCTCGTTCCAGTGATTTAAAAAGCTGCAAATTAAGAATTATATTATCTCATATCTAAATTATTTTAAAAAACCTAAAAGCCTTGGCTGTGACTATACGGTTTTTCACATGCACACTAACTATGAAGTTGGTGAGACAAGGCACATAGATAGATAGAAAGATCGATCGATAGACAGATATTTCAGCATTGCAGCAGCAAATTAACACTGATTACAAAACACGTAAAACACAGTCACACCTTAAATAATTGCTTTTAGAAAAAGTACACACGGTAATTAATAGTTATAAACTAAGAAAACCATAAAAAAATCAATGTGATTCAGTAGAGTCAAGTCACAACAACAGTCACCTTAAAGCAAAATTTGTGTGTGTGACAAAAACTTTTTAAAAGTTGTGCGCATGATTTTTTTTTTCTTTTTTGCTTTGTTTCCCTTCTTTTGTATCTTACAAGCAAACAAAAAGGAAAAAAATACAGTGTTGGCAACACACCGCCTGTGAAATCTCCTTGGAATAATACTGTAACTTATCAAACTACTTTTTAAAACGGAGACATAGCATGGCAATGTGCAAAAGAGATTAGGCAAATACAAATACAAACAGTGTATCCTACCTAACATACGGCCAAATAGCTCCAGGGCAAAAGTGCAGTGGTTTCACTCCACAACCCTTCTGCATTCCTTTGTGCAGTTTTCTGGCAAAATGCAAATTTTGCTATATTTTTCATTACATTAGCAAACCTCCTCCCCATTGGCATCCACAGGCACTTCATCCATCTCTTCCGCCCTCACAGTAAGACCACTTTGACTGCTTTCAAACAGTAAAACCGCACTTCTTGCTGTATAAAACGTACACCTTCAACAGTACAGCTGTCACAGGGAATTATGTTTGAGCAAAAAGAATGTGTAGCATAAATTCTTTATCAGCATTTGTAGTACAAGTTATTTTGAGATAACTTTGGAATAATTTTTCAAAAGCGGTACAGAAGGCTAGACGGCTCACTAAATTACAAAATATCTTTCCTTCACACAAATAAAGACTTTTCTAAAGTTAAATTACACAGAACTGAAAAGGTAAGCTAATTCAGAACAACCTCTAGATGTTGTTTGAAACTGGTTTCCCACAGACTCCCATGTTTAAAATGGCCAGCTTCACATAATTAAAACATATATTTACTGTCTGGAGCAAAATGCTTTAATAGTTTTGGTCTCAATGTATAGTATTAACATTTTCACTGTCACCATTTTTGGCTTCAAAAATCTGAATGTGGTGGTAAAAGTGTTTTCAGAGTCCAAGATAACAAGCTTTCACATTGGTTCCTATAGGACCAGAGGTCTTTTTGTAACCACAGCTATCACCACCTGATGGCCTTCAGATAGAATTAAGGTTTAAGGAACTTCTGCATTGGCTTAATGTTTTGACTCAGAAGGCACGGCCATGTTTTATATAGTCTGTAGCTTATGAATTCAGCTAAAGTTCAACATCAGTAACATCATAGCACTCACACAGCTGTAGAAACTCTGTCATGCTAGCTAGCACACAGTGCGAGTTATTGTAACTGACTGTAAAAAGTCAGCACAACGAAAATAAACTACACCTAAACTTGGTTTATATCTGACCCAGATAGACTGCAGGTCATAACTTCTTACCTGAAGTTCAGTTCACCTGACACTCGAACTGGCGGCCGCCTCGGGTCTCTCCTCCTCCTGCCTCCCCTTCTCTTGTTGTGCCAAAAAATGATTTCCAATGTTTCCGTGTTATTTTTATGTGTAATATCGTAACGTATGCTGCTAAATAGACTTTGGTGAAGAGGTATTACAAAGGGGTTATATATAAAATTTAAAAATTTACCTGTTTCTCAATTATCTTTGCAACTGTGTTATTGTACTTACATTATAATCAATCATCTCCCTGTTGTCCACTTAAAATATGTTTACAGAACTATTTTTGCATTTGTTGCAATTTCAGCTGTCCTCTTGGCCACATTTAAAGTCAACAATGATTTTTTTTTAACTGCATAAATAAAGGATACATAAAAGTCACTTCCAAAAACTGATGGCTTCTACGTTGTTACAGGAATGTTGTTTGTTGCTCAAGATGATGTGATATCATTCATGAGTGATACATTTGACATATGTTTCAGATATTATAGACCAACAAGTTATTTATAGCAGTTTAAATACAAGCAATCAGTTTTTGGCAAATGCCGGAAATCTGTTTTTGGCAGACAATCACTTTTTGGCACAACACCCTCATCCACCTGCTGGCCACCTGCTGGCCTCTGTGGAAGCTCCACCACCAAAGTTGTTTATTTTTACACATCGGCCAGCATCTGGCCAATCCACCACCTTTCATTGTTTATACCGTTACAAGAAAAACCCCCATCGGCCCATAAGAATGAAAAATCACCATCGGCCGACCGGGCCCGGTGGGCCGATGGCCAGTCCAGCTATGGTCGGTATGAGGGAAATTTCTTTTGCAGTTCGTCTGACTTGCGCTTTGGGATCTTTTAAACATCATTGGGCGTGTTGCTGCACGCTGTCTGTCCTGTCTGTGAGCGCAGAACAAGCGCTCACAAAGCAGCAGTTTGGGGATGACGTCACACACATGGGTCCTCTGTCAGAATATAGGAAAACCCGGACATTTTTATCATCTGCAATATCTCGAAATCCCCCCGGATAGAACGTGAAAAGAGGACATGTCCGGGGAAAAGATTACGGCTGGTCACCCAAATGATAATAGGAAAATTGATAAGAAGTTTATCATTCTGAAGTGTCTTTCATTTTCTTGTTGTTTACAATATTTTAAATTGTGTTTTTTTTATTTTGTTTTTGGGGATGCTTTATATGCAGTGTAATTCTTTGTTTTATCACTGAAGGTTAAAATTTCTTTCACTAAACCTGCCTGGACTGATTCGTCAAGTAACTTACGGATATTTGAGCGGCACTTTGCTCTGTTTCAGAGTTATGTACTGTAAATGTGGTTTAAACAACGCTTTAACACTGAAAACATCTAACCTGCTGTCATTGTCATTTTTCCAGGAAATCTGAGTGTGTGCGTGTAAAAGAAGTGCGGGCATTGTTCCATGTATTGCAAATTATTTAATTTCAACTTGATTCACTGTGATAAGAAAAAAATGTAGCCTAACTCCTGAAACGGATTAATTTAATCTCATTTTTATAGTCATGGCATTTAATGATATATATAAATCCCTAACCCTATATATTATTATGGAATGCCCTTTAGGAAAATATTATATATGTATTCCAACCAAAGTCTGAATATATAGAATGATCTTTTGAATATATAGAATGAAACTTGAATATATAGAATGATCTTTTGAATATATAGAATGAAACTTGAATATATAGAATGATCTTTTGAATATATAGAATGAAACTTGAATATATAGAATGATCTTTTGAATATATAGAATGATCTTTTGAATATATAGAATGATCTTTTGAAAATATAGAATGAAACTTGAATATATAGAATGAAACTTGAATATATAGAATGATCTCTTGAATATATAGAATGAAACTTGAATATATAGAATGAAACTTGAATATATAGAATGAAGCTTGAATATATAGAATGATCTTTTGAATATATAGAATGAAACTTGAATATATAGAATGAAACTTGAATATATAGAATGATCTCTTGAATATATAGAATGAAACTTGAATATATAGAATGATCTCTTGAATATATAGAATGAAACTTGAATATATAGAATGATCTCTTGAATATATAGAATGATCTCTTGAATATATAGAATGAAACTTGAATATATAGAATGAAACTTGAATATATAGAATGATCTTTTGAAAATATAGAATGAAACTTGAATATATAGAATGAAACTTGAATATATAGAATGAAACTTGAATATATAGAATGAAACTTGAATATATAGAATGATCTTTTGAAAATATAGAATGAAGCTTGAATATATAGAATGTATGAACCTCATTTTTAGAGATGATGTGTTTCTGAATTCTCTGCCTTTACAAAATGGCATCAGCTGAACTATTTCAGTACTTTTTAGAGCTTGACAACTGTTTTGCGACAGCTGTTCAAACTGCAAATGGTAGAAATAATTTGAATTTATACTACGTCACCTTGAAGAACACGTTTTCATTATTGCAACATTTCTAGTGCTCATGAATAATGTTCAACAAAATGTTTCTGGGAGAAGATTATGCACACTTCTTGAGGGAATTTATCAATCACTGATGGAGATGTCAACTGAGCTAACACTTCGAGCAGAAGCTGAAGCACATGTTATGGGCTCATTATATCATTCTACATCTCAAAGAGGAAGGTCAAGGTAAGTGATAAAAATGGAAACAAATTCATTCATAATGTGTATGGCACTTGAAAGAGTGAAGAGATGGCAAACAAGATAATGAATGCAAGAAATAAGAAAGAAGTTAACATATTTCTTCTTTTGTTTCTAACTCTTTTAGGTACAACATACCAGCTACTCAGCTGACTGACATGCGAGACTTGGGGTTTAGTTGGATGGCCATATCTCAAATGTTGTCAGTAAATGTTGGAACACTGTACAACCACAGGATACAACTAGTGGACTATGGAAATTTGCAATTTGAACAGCTGTCGCAAAACAGTTGTCAAGCTCTAAAAAGTACTGAAATAGTTCAGCTGATGCCATTTTGTAAAGGCAGAGAATTCAGAAACACATCATCTCTAAAAAAGAGGTTCATACATTCTATATATTCAAGTTTCATTCTATATATTCAAGTTTCATTCTATATATTCAAAAGATCATTCTATATATTCAAGTTTCATTCTATATATTCAAGTTTCATTCTATATATTCAAGTTTCATTCTATATATTCAAGCTTCATTCTATATATTCAAAAGATCATTCTATATATTCAAGTTTCATTCTATATATTCAAGTTTCATTCTATATATTCAGAAGATCATTCTATATATTCAAGTTTCATTCTATATATTCAAGTTTCATTCTATATATTCAGAAGATCATTCTATATATTCAAGTTTCATTCTATATATTCAAGTTTCATTCTATATATTCAAGCTTCATTCTATATATTCAAAAGATCATTCTATATATTCAAGTTTCATTCTATATATTCAAGTTTCATTCTATATATTCAAGCTTCATTCTATATATTCAAAAGATCATTCTATATATTCAAGTTTCATTCTATATATTCAAGTTTCATTCTATATATTCAGAAGATCATTCTATATATTCAAGTTTCATTCTATATATTCAAGTTTCATTCTATATATTCAGAAGATCATTCTATATATTCAAGTTTCATTCTATATATTCAAGTTTCATTCTATATATTCAGAAGATCATTCTATATATTCAAGTTTCATTCTATATATTCAAGTTTCATTCTATATATTCAGAAGATCATTCTATATATTCAAGTTTCATTCTATATATTCAAGTTTCATTCTATATATTCAAGTTTCATTCTATATATTCAAGTTTCATTCTATATATTCAGAAGATCATTCTATATATTCAAGTTTCATTCTATATATTCAAGTTTCATTCTATATATTCAGAAGATCATTCTATATATTCAAGTTTCATTCTATATATTCAAGTTTCATTCTATATATTCAGAAGATCATTCTATATATTCAAGTTTCATTCTATATATTCAGAAGATCATTCTATATATTCAAGTTTCATTCTATATATTCAAGTTTCATTCTATATATTCAAAAGATCATTCTATATATTCAAGTTTCATTCTATATATTCAAGTTTCATTCTATATATTCAGAAGATCATTCTATATATTCAAGTTTCATTCTATATATTCAAAAGATCATTCTATATATTCAAGTTTCATTCTATATATTCAAGTTTCATTCTATATATTCAAAAGATCATTCTATATATTCAAGTTTCATTCTATATATTCAAGTTTCATTCTATATATTCAAAAGATCATTCTATATATTCAAGTTTCATTCTATATATTCAAGTTTCATTCTATATATTCAAAAGATCATTCTATATATTCAAGCTTCATTCTATATATTCAGAAGATCATTCTATATATTCAGAAGATCATTCTATATATTCAAGTTTCATTCTATATATTCAAAAGATCATTCTATATATTCAAGCTTCATTCTATATATTCAAAAGATCATTCTATATATTCAGACTTTGGTTGGAATATATATATATATATAATATTTTCCTAAAGGGCATTCCATAATATATATATATATATATATATATATATATATATATATATATATATATATATATATATATATATATATATATATATATATATATATATATATATTAGTCATTTCATTGTATGATTTATATTCTGCACAGCTTATGTGAAAAGTGGCAGTCCTGGAAAAGAAAAAAAAATTGCAGTACCTTGTTGTGGATTTATTAAATGGATGATGAAGGTATATAATGTGAGACCGCATTATTTAAACCAACAGCAGAGTCAGAGCGTGCTTGTTTAAGCTCCAGTCAGTAGATACAAAGAAACACTGATACTTAAGCTGTTGTTGCCATTTTAGCTGGGCAGTGGCAGCACTGCGGGGGAGATAAAAACTGAGCCACGGGGAGCAAACACTGACTGTGTATTCTCTAGGGGCCTTTTCCACAAAGTGAGCATAGTCAGGACTTCACAAGTTTTATAAAACCAAACAAAACAATGGTAATTTCTGACAACTGATCCCCCAAAGGTGGATTTTAATTACTGCCTATAACAGAGAGGATGTAGCAGTGTTCCAGTAAAGTGTTTAAAATGAGCTAATTACAAATATAACACTCAAATTTAATTCTGGATACAGTGTGATTAAACATAATTTCCTAATAAATGATCAGACTACAGCGAGTTTGGTCATTTCTAATTTGGAAATCTAACACTGCAGATACTAAAAATATTGTACTACTTCAAATCTAGAGGAGGTTTGGCTTACAGACTTTGAACCTCTGGAGTCCAGGGTATAATTGGGCGTTTTTGACTACTTTTGATTTTACCTCTATATTTCACATTTACAAACTGTTTATCTTGCCTTGTTTGGTATCATTATTTTCAGCACAACCTCAAATATCTGAAATTGGAGGGGTTTTTTTTTTCATTTTGAAATACTGTATTAGCATAATTGATCTAAGTTCAGACAAAAAACTTAAAATCAGATTAGATTTTTATTTACTATCAGCACTGGCTTTGAGGAGATTATGTATGCGTATCATTGTATCAGTGCATGCATGCACTGATACACTGATCACACTGAAAGTAGTTCATGGCTCTCAACAATATTGTTTAACTACTATAGAATTACAAGCCAGAACTTGAAATCATCATCCCAGGACCACCCAATTGTGGACCTTCCTTCCTGCCCAACATTTTTGAAATTTTTTTCATAAATTTGTTTTTAAAGTCACATAGATGAAAATATTTACTTATGAGTAGGAACAAGAATGTTTTTCTTTTTTCTTTTTTTTTCAAAAACATGCACTATGATAAACCATCTGAAACTGAACTTCTGTTGAGACACTGGAAGGAAACATTGAGTTCACCTTCACCTGAAGTTAATTCAGAGATTTATATTGGCCCGTTGCACTGCACAAAATGTGTTTGAAATATGAAGCTAAATAAAAATAAATATATCACACTAAAGCTAAAAGTAAAAGCCTCAAACACGAACCACACACACGTGTGACCTTCAGCCAAATGAATACAGTTTGTGTGTGTAGTGCTTTCTCTGTGTTTTCCTAATTCCTAATTGCTTTAGGTTACATATGTCTCAAATCGCAAAGCTAGCTATTGCTGTCTTTCACCACCATCACTCTCACAATGTCCCCCCCCCCCCCCCCCCCCTCTTTCTAAGCAACCAAATGCCACTTGTTGACATATAATTGTGTAATAGGGAAGGGGAGTCATGCTTTTTGTTTGTTTGCTAGGATGTACTTTATGCTTGCGAGTGGTTTACAAACTTTTCTTTTGTTTCTTCCTGCACTAAACGTGATGACGGTATTCAGGAAAAGGCATAGCATGAATTACTTATCATGATTTTACTTAGCATATCAGCACGATTAAAAAGACTGGTCTGAAGACCCCAGCCACAGATTTGAACCCATGGTGATTGTGCTAACCACCAAACCACCATGTTACCATGTTAATTGGTAACTTTATATTATGTTTTGCTATAAGTACAAGTGGTTGGTCGTCTCTCTGTGTTGAGCCTTTGATAAATTGAAAACCTGTCCAGTGTGTACCTTGGGTTTTGGCCTTTGACCCCAACTCCTGCACAACTGGGAACCTGAATCGGATAAGCAGAAGAAAATAACTGGATGGATACTTATTGTCTTTACAAACTTTCAATACAATAGATAGTAGTGTGTAGACATGAACACAAAAAGTGCAGTCCTGTGAACAAAGCCTAGACCTAAATACACCCAATGAAGTAGATTGTAAAACTGCTGCCCTTTAGGTGCAAAAACATTAAGTAATTTTACATGACTGTGCACATACACACACACACACACACACACACACACACACACACACACACACACACACACACACACACACACACACACACACACACATAACATTAGTTATCAAAAATATAAACATATCACAATGCAAACCACTGGTTTTATTGGTCAGGGGAAGGTAAATGTGAAATCTATTATCTGTTCACTCTTCAAAGTATCCTAAAGTGTCATGAAAACATCATGATATATACATTAAATGTTAATTAAAGGTTTAATTGTTTTAAATCACCCACTGCTGTAAAATCTAAAAACAAATGCAAGGAAAAAAGCTTTTTCCAAAGCCATTCACATTTCCAGTTGTAAAATGTCTGCAATTAAACAGCATGACCTAATAAACCAATGCAATCTGCATTTTGCCCCTGGCATTTTCATTCACCAGATTTGTTGGCAAAAAAATAAAATAGTTCCATTTATTGAGAACGAGCACTGATGTGTATAAACAAAACCCTTTTAAGAGGAGGAATTTTCCAAGTCACTGAGTAGCTTCGCACATTGACCAGAAGAGGAAGAAGAGGCTGATTGATTATTTCGTTTAATTTCGCTGCCACACCTCCTCCCCATACCACTTCTCCTCCCCTCTCCTTTCCCTCTTGCCTTTTACACTTTCGCATGGTTTTCATCATTACTGTAAAACATACTGACACATCCAATTCCTCTTCATATCTGTGGCGAGCAATTTCAGTCACCACAGCTTTGTCCTCTCTAATCGCCAATAGAGTCACACTAAACTCCTCAAGCTTCTCCATCTCCATTCTGCTGTGAAGAGTCCATCCATTAGCCTTGCACCTCATTGCTCCCATCTCCTGACCCAGAAACCAGAGGAAAACAGTGAGGGCCTCATATTCATTCATTCAATGCTGTGGTGCGCTGGCACCCGTTATTGGCTTTTAGGCAATGTGCCTGCACTGCTTTGTGTTATTGATGAGATTTAAATTGTACCCGGGGACAGTGTTTTATGCTTTAGTGCATTAGAAGTCACTTGGCTGTGAGTGATGCCGAACCACTTTACACAGACCGCACATCACATTATTCAACAAAAGTTTGACTATTGGTTTTAGTTCAGCTAAGGTTTGATTTTCCATCCATTTTTTAGCCAGTGGGTCAGGTAGCAGCACTGCAATAATAAGTACTCAGCAAACACTTTGAGTTCAGCAGATTTAAGAAGCTTTATCCAACCTTTGAAGAAATTGCAGGACACACTAGACAGAAGATGACAGAGCTGTGTGTCTTCCCATAGGTGCCAAATGACTACAAGTAAGGTAAAACTGTTATATGGTCCAAAAATATTCTTATTACCGGACTGAAACAATAGCAACACATAGAATCTGACAAAACCTAAAAAGAGACTACTGTAGCAGTGATGCACTGTAGCAGCTGTTTTTAACAATGGGACAAAATAAATAAATCTGTTACTTATTTTTAGAAGAGTCGAGTAGCTCTTATTACGTGTATAGCCCAGCTGTGGCTGAGTGACTGCAGTCTTAGCACATAGATCGGAAAATGAAGACTGAAGCCACTGTAACCACTTTTACCACAAAGAGGCAAGAGAGACAAAATTAACTTCTGTTTGGCTAAATGTGCTGTTATGTTATAATACTAAGTACAAGGAGTAGAAGTGAAGGTAAAAATTCTTTAGTAAGAATCGAAAAGCATGTTTGAATGATGAGTAAGAGCAAGGCAAAGCAAGCCCTACTATCTTTTCCTTGCATCTGTAATATCAATGACAAACCTCTCAACCATAGCTGGCCCGATGGTGATTTTTCGTTTTTATGGGCCAATGGGTTTTTTTCTTCGTTTTTTTCCCGTAACGGTATAAACACTGAAAGGTGGTAGATTGGCCAGATGCTGGGAGATGTGTAAAGATAACTCAATTGTTTGGTGGTGGCTTCCACAGATTCAGTAACATTAGCAAGTGGTGGAGGCCAGCAGATGCAACACGCTGGCAGGTGGATGAAGGAAAGGCAGGAGGAGCAGAGACCCGAGGCGGTGAACTGAACTTCAGGTAAGAAGTTATGACCTGCGGTCTATCTGTGTCAGATACAAACCAAGTTTAGGTGGAGTTTATTTTCGTTATGCTGACTTTTTACAGTCAGTTACAATAACTCGTACTGCGTACTAGCTAGCATGACAGAGTTTCTATACAGCTGGGCGGGTGCTATGATGTTAATGATGTTGAACTTGTTTTATCTTATTTTATTTATAAGGTTAGTTAATAGAGTTTCCAACCGTCCCATAAAAAACGGAATCGTCTCGTATTCAGAGAAAATATTACGCGTTTCGTATTGAGGTGAAAAGGAACACAGTTTGTCCCGGACTTCAGCTACAATGAAAAAGACACAAAGCTGGAGTTATTCTGTGTCTTTGCTGCACAGGTGCCTCTTCTTCTCTCATTCTACTCCCCCCCCCCCCTCCCTCCTGTTTCTACTTCAATCATTAAACTGATCAATGATCTGCTGATCGGCTTTTCTCTCTTATTTATTTATCGCCCACTTTGCGCCAGAAAGAGGAAACCAGCGGATGTCGCACTAAACAACAGCAGCACGTTTAAGCTTGATCAGCTGTTGTTAGAATTTATTTAATATTAATATCTAGCTGTAAAAGCTTGCTGGTCATGATGTCGGTTTGGTTATCTGGTGAGAGGGAAACATGAAGATGATACTAGGAGATTTCCTTACTGAATCATCAGAGGTGAACAGATGATGGAGAAACAGGTTTACCTTTTAGGTGACATGAATGAGTTGAAGGGAAGTTATGAACTGTTTCTGAGAGACAAATAACACCAGGATCCTTTTTTAGACTGACAGCTGGTAACTGTGCAGGGGCGAATCTAGCAAAGTTTTGCCAGGGGCCCAGGTAGGGCATTAACAGTGAGAGGTGGGCACAAGGAAATACTTTTCTTTCTTTTTCTCATTTAAAATGTCTCGCTTTTAACAAATAATTATCTGAATCTTACAACAAACGTTTTCATCTGATGTAAAATATATAGAAATCCATTATTGTACATAGTAATTTTTTTTTAGGGTCCCATCATAATTTTTTCAGAAGTAGCTAAGTACTGTATATGATGCCAGTATTTTCCCACGTTTTCTAGATACTGTACCAGTACTGTGTATAAAATGCCATCAAAATGTCAATTAAGTTTTATTCTTTCTCACTGTTGTTGTTCACATGGTTGCAGTGCTACCGGGATTTATTTTTGGGAGCATTTCAAGTTGCTATACATCAATGCAACCATTACAGCCTAAATTTTAATAATATGAATGCATTAAGTGCATAGTAATTACATAAATTGCAAATAAAGTGCAATAAACTACAAAAAAATTTAAAATCGTTTTTGTTTTTTAACATATATTTCTGGTTAGAGAAATTTAAGAGGCTTATCCCTCAAAACCGCAAATACAAAAAAGTTGCACAAACTAGTTTCCCACCACAGGAAATTTATTTTGAGTGTCTTCATAGTTTTGTTTTTGAAATACACCAATTTTTATATACTGCAGGAAAAACGAAAATAAATATTATAGTGCAAATTTGCAAAAAAGCAGCATATGCATCCAAGTAAACTATTTCCAGCAGTTCAATATGAGTCCTAAGCATCCCAGAAATGACACAGAAAGTCATAAAGTCAAACATAACTTTTAAAAACACCAGTATAAGCTCATGAGGCCTTGATGGTAAAAAAAAAAAACAAAAACCTACATTTCCGCGAAAATGACGTCACTTCCGGTTTCGGGCAGGTCATGGCGGACATGCGATTCACGCTGATGGACGTAGGAAGTGTTATGAACAGCTGATTGGATCGGCAAAGCGAGTTTCTGGAATATTATGTTTTTGTTGCTGCAAGCGCTTTTTATGCAGTTTTTGCAAAGCTATATGTGGAAGGAAACCGTGACCTAGGACAAGCTGATGGCATAAGATGTAAGTACAACTCCTCCGGTTTCATATGCAAAAAAAGCGCTACCTGTTAAATGCTTCTGT